>NW_025113096.1:1201894-1514394 GCF_010416935.1 Polistes fuscatus
CTTTCCCCCTACCATTCAAAGATTCCAACTTGCACGCGAGCCAACAACCCCTCACCCCGCATCTTCTTATCTTCCTTCGATATAAACTTCGAAAGGAGGAGAAATAAGAAGAAAAAGAAAAAGAAGAAGAAGAAAAAGTTACGAAGTTGTGTTTGCTTCTTTGTAACATAGTTTAATTTTTTTATATATTTATTCATCTATTATACTTGTTAATTTGTTCGATCAATTCTCAAATAAATCCGTTTACACCACATATATTGTTAAATAAAAAAAATATAAAAATGTATGTATATATATTTATATATTATTTATTAAATATTATTTATATTATATATATTATATATTATTATTATTATTATTATTTAATGTATATATATAAAAGGAAACAAACTATTATTCATTATCATTAAAATTGTGATATGATTTTTATTATTATTATTATTATTATCGTGCATTCGAATGAGATCGAAATCATTCTGGGGGTGTGGGTGGTATACCTGTAACTCGTTGGTTTATTTCTAAGTAAAGGATATTTTTTATTCGTAAGGAAAAGTAAGTTAAATCGTGCATTCGGTACTAGCAAGTCCCGGTGAGAAAGGAGACACGTGGAAAGGAGGATAAAACGGACGAACCGAAACGCAAGGATGGTGGCCCGGCAATGGAGAAAGGAAACGAAAGGAAACGAAAGGAAAGAAAGATAGAAAGAAATAAAGAAAGAGAAAAGAGAAAAGGAGTTCGCCGTCAGTGTTTGGTTCCCCTGCGGCAGCTTGGCAGCGACTAAATGATTTACCAAACAATAAATCCTTGCAAAGATACGATCGGATGCATCGCGGAGCGAGCCTGGGAACGAAAAACGCACCGCGCCTACGTACCTATACCCTATGTATTTACGTACACGCCAACTTCTTCTTCTTATTCCCGATCGATTCTACGATTCGGCGATTCCTTCTCCATTCTTTAAAGTTACAAGTTCCTTAGGGTAGTTTACAAATGAAACTTACAATCGGTGGTATACTTTTTGTATGTGTTCTTTCCTAATAACCAAAGTGTCGATATATTTCAAGAAGAATATTTATTTAGATTATTTTTAACAATCGAATTAACGATATTGTTTATTAATTATGATTTTTTAACACGTTTTGTGCAAAGACACTTTTGCTTGACTTGTCGTTCAGGCCACGTGTACCACCGGTGGTACACATGGCAAGGAACTTGTTGATCAGTGTTAATTTGTTTTTTTGCTCGATTCGACGATTCTTTTGTTTTTTTAAAGTTACATGTTCCTTAGGGTAGTTTACAAATGAAACTTACAATCGGTGGTATACTTTTTGTATGTGTTCTTTCCTAATAACCAAAGTGTCGATATATTTCAAGAAGAATATTTATTTAGATTATTTTAACAATCGAAAATTAATGATATTGTTTATTAATTATGATTTTTTAACACGTTCCGTGCAAAGACACTTTTGCTTGATTTGATCTTCAGGCCACGTGTACCACCGGTGGTACACATGGCACGGAACTTGTTGATCAGTGTTAATTCGTTTTTTTTTGCTCGATTCGAGGATTATTTTGTTTTTTTAAAGTTACATGTTCCTTAGGGTAGTTTACAAATGAAACTTACAATCGGTGGTATACTTTTTGTGTTTTTTCCTAATAACCAAAGTGTCGATATATTTCAAGAAGAATATTTATTTAGATTATTTTTATCAATCGAATTAACGATATTATTTATTTAATTAGGATTTTTTAACAAGTTCCGTAAAAAGACATTTTTGCTTGGCTTGTCGTTCAGGCCACGTGTACCACCGGTGGTACACATGGCACGGAACTTGTTGATCAGTGTTAATTTGTTTTTTTGCTCGATTCGACGATTCTTTTGTTTTTTTAAAGTTATAAGTTCCTTAGGGTAGTTTACAAATGAAATTTACAATCGGTAATATAATTTTGGTGTGTTCTTTCCTAATAACCAAAGTGTCGATATATTTCAAGAAGAATATTTATTTAGATTATTTTTAACAATCGTAAATTAATGATATTATTTATTAATTAGGATTTTTTAACACGTTCCGTGAAAAGCCACTTTTACTTAACTTGTCGTTCAGCGCATTAAATAAATATGACTACGTGTACCACCGGTGGTACACGTGGCCTGAAGATCAAGTTTAACATATACCACCAGTGGTACACATGGCACGGAACTTGTTAATCAATGTTAACTCGTCTTTTTGCTCGATTCAATGATTCTTTTCTTTTCTTAAAGTTACATGTTCCTTAGGGTAGTTTACAAATGAAATTTACAATCGGTAATATAATTTTGGTGTTCTTTGATAATAATCATAATGTCGATGTTTAAAGAAAAATATCATTTTACAATATTCATTGAATTTCACATTGTTTTTTAGACCAATTTGTAAAAACGGAATATATCAATGACAATTTTATAATTCTCAATGAATATAAAACCCCAAAGAGAAACTAACATGTAAGATCGAATGTGCTGTTTAAAAAAAAAACACAACGGGAAACAGTCGAACGAATCAATGAACGTTACCAAACTTTAGAAGAACGAGTACGTCGAACATTATAGTAAATCGCAAACGTAATCGATGAAGAACGTGTTCGGTGAACTGAAAAATATTCGACAATGTTCGTACCCAACGATCGTTCTACATGAAAATTGAATAACGTGACCAGCATTTCAAATAGCAACGAACATTGAACATCTCCAAGAATCTTAACCAAAATCGTCAAAGAAATTGTTCAACGATCGGAATACATGCTACAATGTGCAACCGAACGAAATTTATGAACGCACGTGATGAAAACACACACCGAGGATGCAACACAAAAACTGATTGTTGCACATGAATCAATATTGTTGTTGTTACTTAACAATTGACTGACACTAGGATAGAAACAAAGTGAAAAGTGAAAAAGTTAGTCGTACAAGTTAATCGATCTTCCCCCACCCCTTCTACAATTTAAAAAACCCTTATCCCACTTTGATAGGAATAGGATTGGACGTTTCATGGAAAAGACGAAAACCGTAATACGACAGTACATAGTATTTCTTCTCTGTTCTGGACAAGATGTCCCGGAGGCACTAAATCAAGTTCATACCATGTCTTTCCCGTACTCGAACGAGCTGCCCGTACTCGGCACCCTTCTTCTCTTTCCGCGTGTGTACGCGTCAAGATCGCATACGCACCCGATGCACACACAACACCGAACCCGTCGCACTATGTTCTTGCGTACAGGTACGGATTTCGAGGGTGTATTATTACATTTTAGAAAATTCTCATTACACGTTACAATAATTATCAACGAATTAATTATTTAATCTCCCGTAATAAATATTTGTATCGATCAAATATGAAATTAATCGAATTACTACGTTTGTATTACCAATGTAACAATCATACGATTATCATTGATGACTGTGTAAAAAACGATGAAAGAAACTTAAACCCTTCGAAAAAATATCCAACGTCATTAGGAACGTTCGTTATCGTTCGTTAACGAAATAAAAAGAAAAACGCGAGGATCGGTGAGACATTTTCTTCATTTAAAAAACAAAACAAGAGGAAAGTGTATGCCCTAAGTAGAAGTCACACTTATCTCGTGAATTCTCGAATCCGTTCCTGCGTACGTCTACTTTGCACTCTGTAGGGTGCACTTCTCTCTCTCTCTCTCTCTTTTTGAAAGTAGTAGGGTTTCGTTTCATTCTCCCGCAGGCGTCTCTTCCTTGTTGCTTCCCTCAAAGGTCCATGCATCCAACTCCTCCCTTTTCTCTTGCAAACTCCGACGCGTCTCCGTAAGAGCCACCTCCACTTCTTTCCCTCTCTCTCTCTCTCTTTATTTCTTTCTTTATTTCTTTCTTTCTTCTCCATTCATCCAGACGGCGTCGGATATCCCGCTCTTATTTCGTTTTACGTCTTTGTACGTCTTTGTACATAATGCTCTTTGTACGAATCTCGCTGCCACAGCAGCAACAGCAGCAACAGCAGCAACAGCAGCAGCAGCGCCCCGTTGCAACGGTGCTGGCAATGCATCGCAACGCATTCCTCCTTCCTTTTCTTTCTTCGCCTTCTTTGCCTTTGCTTTTGCCTTTGCCTTTGCCTTCTTCTTCTTCTTCTTCTTCGCTATCTCCAACCTTTCCATCTCTTCCCTTCCAGTGAGTTTCTCCCTCTCGAAGGAGGATCTCGTTGCGGTCATTGACCCCAGAATGCCGATCATATGAACGCCTCGTAGAGAGAGAGCGGCGTCTCGCACACGTGGGTGGTTTAAATTCTCGCGAATATTGCTTCTTCCCCGTGTGCTGCTATAGTTTCCTGAAAAGGAGAGGATGGAAATTCTATCGGTGCAAAGGATTGTTGTTGTACGAGGATTTTTACTTCGATTTATTTTTCGTCGAAATTTAGGAAAACCTAAATTTTTTTTTTTATTATTTTAGATAGAAACCTAAATTAATACGAGTTATTATATAGATTTTAGATTTTTTTTTTTGGATTTTTTTTCGTGGAAATTTAGGAAAACCTAAATTCTTTTTTTTTTATTATTTTAGATAGAAACCTAAATTAATACGAGTTATTATATAGATTTTAGATTTTTTTTTTCGATATATTGAATATATATTTTATTCGATCGGAGTACAAAATTCTTCTTCTCCCCTTTTTGTTTTAATATCTACAAGCACTTTTAGCTTTTATTTATTGATTATTTTTACGATGTAATAGGTAGAATTTATTTTCGTGGAAATTTAGGAAAACCTTAATTTTTTTTTGTATTATTTTAGATAGAAACCTAAATTAATACGAGTTATTATATAGATTTAAAATTTTTTTTTTTTAGATATATTGAATATATATTTTTATTCGATCGGAGTACAAAATTCTTCTTCCCCCTTTTTTTTTTTTATAATATCTAGAAGCACTTTTAGCTTTTATTTATTGATTATTTTTACGATGTAATAGGTAGAATTTATTTTCGTGGAAATTTAGGAAAACCTAAATTCTTTTTTTTGTATTATTTTAGATAGAAACCTAAATTAATACGAGTTATTATATAGATTTTAGATTTTTTGATATATTGAATATATATTTTTATTCGATCGAAGTACAAAATTCTTCTTCTCCATTTTTTTTTTTTAATATTTAGAAGTACTTTTAGCTTTTATTAATTGATTATTTTTACTATGTAATAGGTAGAATTTATTTTCGTGGAAATTTAGGAAAACCTACATTTTTTAGATAGAAACCTAAATTAATACGAGTTATTATATAGATTTTAGATTTCTTTTTTTTTTAGATATATATTGAATATATTTTTATTCGATCGGAGTACAAAATTCTTCTTCCCCCTTTTTTTTTTAATATCTAGAAGCACTTTTAGCTTTTATTTTTATTGATTATTTTTACGATGTAATAGGTAGAATTTATTGAATGATTGAAGATTCAAAAAGTAAAAAGATTTAATAAATGAGTACATTTGAATGAGTTCATTTCAATCGAATAATAATGATAATGAATGACGTTTAAAAATATAATATCTACTTTGTGATGGTTGAACTATTCGTACGCGTAATATTATTACGTGAGCGGTTATACAGGCTAGTGCACTTACTCGAAATAGTGGTAAACAGACGTTAATGTACGGGTAATTTCCATAATGGTAAGTACATCGAGAATAGTGGTGGGGCTTTTATTGTTTCATGGTTATTCAATAAACGTGTTCATACTAATGGTTATAATTTGGACTATCTAAATTTATAGAATCGATTTATAGACATTCAAAATATTTGTCTTAGTGTATCCTTTATTATTGAATATATTGATCCTAATTATTTCAATTTATACAAGAAATTTTTGTATGTAAAAATATTATTATAAAATTATTTAATTTATATAAAATTATTATATAGTAGTAAAAATATTATTATAAAATTATTTAATTTATATAAAATTATTATATAGTAGTAAAAATATTATTATAAAATTATTTAATTTATATAAAATTATTATATAGTAGTAAAAATATTATTATAATTTACAATTGTTACTTAAGGATTTATAAATATTAAATTAATCGAACATATCGGTTGGAACATTGCAATGAGTTAACGGATGTATAAAACACGAGGAGGAGTCATTCACATATCGAGGGTCTACAAATGTTACCTGGTATTAAATCATTGATATGGAAAATATTTTTTACTACTTTCTCTAGAAGAGAGGGTGACACGTGAAAAGAAGGTAAATGACGGGTCACGTGGGTCAGTCTTTAAGATCGTACGAAATAACCTTAATAAGATTACAGACATACCACGCTGAATGTAATGTTGAAACGCATAAATGTCATATCCTGAACATGTAACTCGATTATCTGGAACGTTTATCTGGGACATTAAAATATCAAACCGGTTGCTGACGATTGAAAAAAAAGAAAGAAAGAAAGAGAAATAGAATAAAACCTATGCGAGTCCGGGGTATTATTGTTGTAATAATTACAAACAAAATAATTATTATAATAAAACTTCATTGATACATGTTTCCCTGGACTCCCATTAAATTGAAGACAAACTTAATATTAATTGAATAAAATATTTCAATTAAATATATTGCATTCTTTATTTTGGAACGTTGCTTATATAAAATTGAAATTACAATATTATAATTGTACCGAAATAAATATTTCTACGTTCACATTAAGCTATATAAAAATCAACAATCAATAAACGATCGAATATACATAAAATTCAATATTTATTATCGTTTATTTAAATATTTTGTCAAACATTTCTTATTGATCGCTTGAGTAGATCAAATAATTGTTATAATTTTCATTTACTTTTCTACTGCACATTGTAATTAGACTATAAACGAAACCGCAAGAAGTGTCTGCCGATTCTGACCACAGTACTTGAATGAAACGTACAGGACGTGAAAGTGTTAACAAGAGGTAAAAATTGACAAACGAGCTAATTTTATTTAGAAAACGTAGCGAAGCGGTCATTTTTGTTAAGAGTTCAATTCGACACTCGGTTAAAGTAGGAATAAAGTGGAAAATTCGTGAGTAGGTTCGTACCTCGACGGATAAGCGGGCACACGTTCTCTTTGCGGATTCCGATTCTATCACCCCTGGTTCTTCCAGTCGAAACGATTCTGACCTGTGAGATCCAAATTAACTCGAGAAAGAGAGAGAGAGAAAAGTAGTAAAAAAAGAAAAAAGAAGAAAAGTAGCGCGTGTGCAGGAGGCAGAGATACAGTTTGTGGTGAACGACGAACAGCAACCATTAAAAGGACAACCGGTTACACACGTACCGAAAAAGGGAAGTGCTCAACGCATTTTAATTCAAGCTTAGACTTCGTTAGCAGCAAACGACTAACCCAGCACCCATCGAATGATGGGTCGAATGATCCTTTCGTCTACGAGTTTTAAGCAAAACCGAGGGGCAACTTACGATCGGCATTAAAAGACCCGTGCTACGGGTAATCTAGTTTTAATAGCTGTTAATCCTGCGAGGATTTACAGGACAGGATTTTCGTTAGTCGTCATTAGTCGTCATAATATCTGCGTGTGTGAGTCAGCACGAACACTTTCCTTTATATCAAAACCATACTACAAAAGCCATTTGGAATTTATACGTTATAAAAGGATTTTTCTTTTCCTTTTTCTTTTTTTCTTTTTTTCTTGAAAGGAAACATTAATTACACTCTTGGTCAACGCCTTTGACAAAAAAAAAAAAAAAATAAGTTATTGTTAACGGTAAATCTTTCTAGCTATGCGGATTTTCTTTCGAATGTGGGTGGCACGTGTTGTATCGTCTTGCCAATGACTTTTTCAATAGCAAGAATTTCCAAATGGAAGTTTCCTATTCTCAATGGTTTGCGATCCCTTTCAGGATTTTGTTTAGTTACAAAAGTTGGTAGAAAGTTTCTTTTACATATGGGGTGTTTTATTTAAGGGTACCTATGATCTTTGAAAAATATTAGTATCACTTGTTAACAATATTTTTGAATGATTTCTCATTAGCAATGAGATATATGTAATGTACTGCAGTTAATTGTTTTAGAAAGGTGGGAAATTTATAAGGGAAATTGATTTTTACCAGTTACCAAATTAGTTTGACTACATTTTATTAGATATTTTTTGTTGATACTTTTCTTTCTACATAATATTATGACGTACTAAATAAGGAAATAAACTTTCCTATTCAGCTCATTTCCTTATTTTTTTTTCTTATCAATCAAGGCCAGTTAAAGTTAATGCAGTGTAAAAAGATAGAAAGTTAAAACACATAAAATTTCTAGATATATTTATAGATACTGTTCTGTCGATTTAATTTATAGTTTTTATTTAACGTTAACTTTATTAGATAATAATTGTTTCTTATGGTTACATCATAAACAAACTCTATTATGTTAATAACGAAATTCACATCATATATGGTAAAAGATTTCATTTGGAATGAAAAAGAAACAAAAAAAATATGTTTCACGCTCGAAATAGAAAATCTACGGGGTATAACGAAAAAAAAAAAAAAACAAAAAAAAGAATAAGAAAAGAGGACAAAAAAATTAAATAGGAAAGTGATTGTTCGTTTTGAACGTAACTTTTTACATGAAATTGAAACGAGATGTATTTTCAAGTGGCTTTTTTGGTGAAGAAAAAATTTGTCGACGGTTAGATTGATTGTCTTACTTACGCCTTTCGGCGGCTTTTCCAAACCTGGGATAAGAAAGTAATAGTGGAATAAAGGAGAATCCAGTTTTGGGGTTTAGGCGCGACTAATTTGTCTCAGTATCTTCCCGAATGTATTAAAACGATCGTCATAGGTGTTTCTACATTGTAAACGAAATTGTTGAACGGAAAAAAGTGAGACCATTGTTTGAATTTCAATAGTAACAAGCAAATAAAAGGGCCGTTGTTTGTTAGTAAAGATGCGATATACTCATTTAAACACCTATACTAATTCTTTCCCGAGACTAACCAAACTCACCATGCACAACTACTCAGCACTATCGATTCAAAGAATTTTTTTACACGAAATAATTTCCAACAGTCTCTCGTTGTCCTTTGTCGATGCAATATTGTTCGAGGACGCATGATCAAAATCCAACACCTGCAATTTTTTAGATAGTTTTTTTTTTTTTTATAAATATCATTAAACACGTCAATCCATTCGCCGTGAATTTGCCGCACGAAATGAATAATTTACAAAGGTTTCAGGTTAATTTGAATCGGTTTTAAAAAAAAGAAAAAAAATGTTCTTCCTTACCGAACGAGTTTCTACAAATTTCGTTTTGCTTTCGAATAAATTTTGCGGTACTCTCCCTGCCAACTATATCCCCACCCCCACCCCTTTTATTTCAAATTGAAAATATCCTCATTTTGTCGTCGTAAATTACGATGCGCGTTAGTAATGTCGTTTGAATTACTTCCAACCGCATCGTCTATTTTAATATTACAAATCAGTGAAATAAACCGCAAAGCGAGTAAAAGAGTGAAAACGGGGAAAGATGATTGCCCATTAAGAGAAGAAGATATCATTTATTCGAATTCAAAGAAAGGAGAAATGGAGACTCGAATGCTGTTCGAACGCTGTTAGAATATTGTTCATCCGCAGACCGTATTCTCTGAACCATTTATCAAGGAAAACGGAGAGATTCTCGTATCTATAGGATGACCACGCCCTTCTTCCGGCACCTACGTCTATCTATCGGGTGCACACAATTTTCGTAGACACTCGAAATTCGAAACTTCTCTGCTTCTCTTCGTCTTCTTTTTTGCTTCTTTTTTTATTTTCTTTTTTTCCCGTTCTTTTCTTTTTCTTTTTCTTTTGATACCTTCCACTCTCGTGTGTAGTCTATCTTTCTTAATGACACCTCGCCACACCCCCTTCGTTGAATGCCTCCGAGCATGGAAGCATGGAAAATGGAAACTAAACTAAATCTATTTCTCCCGTAGTACGCCTAGACAATACGAATATTCGATATTAGAATTAAAATATCTTGTAAATCAATGATTTTTCGCAAGAAGTTGTTCGATAAAAATCTGCGTTAAATGATGCATTAAAAAATATATTATTTTTATTTAAAACATCAAACTTTACTTTCATACGACCTTTACGCGTCTACCTAGAAAAAAAAAATTAATAATATCAGATAATGTGACACCTTTAAACCATTAAACTATTGTCTAACACATTTCAACTATTTCGAAGATATTTAAGTAGGTATCGATTTAAATGGGACACCCTGTACATATATACATCAAAATATACGAGTTTTTAGATAAAACTATGGTTATAATGTTTTCATATAACTGTGTGTTGTGCAACATTTATGATAATATTAATTATAAAATTATGAAAATTTTGGGTGTAGTTAAAATATGAGAATTATGCGCCCAGATAGCAGCAACCCGACGAGCAATGCAGCCATAGGTGCGGCAAACATTCTACGGCATTGAAAATATTCGACGTATGAATCAAGTACGATGAAAAATGTTTAATTAAGATATTCAAAACGTTCCTCTCTCTATTCTCAGCTTTGTCGGATTATTGCTGTCGATCGCAAATTAGTCACGGTGAGTTTAAAAAAAAAATTTTTTCTTTTGATAGCAACGATAAATTGTACGAGAAATATTTTGAAGATTTTTAATTCGAGGAGGAAAAATAAAGTAGAAAAAAAGAAGAAAAAATGGACGGACAGAACGAGAAAGGTAGAGAAAAAAAAAAAAGAGTTGTAGATTTCAACATTGTATCGATAACGAGAAAATTAACGTCAAGCAATTAACTTAACTCCCGGTTAAAATTTAAATCACGTTGAAATAAAATCGATTAAACGTTCACATTATTCTTCTTAACTCGCTTTCTTTTTCTCGTTTCTCATTTTTTTTTCGAATAATAACAACAACAAAAATAAGAAAACGAGATAAAATTTCTTCTAACATCATTCGAGATATTTTATCATAAATTTTTAATGCAAAAAGCTTATTATTTATATTCGTGCAACAGAATATTCTACGTAAATATATTATACATAGAAAAATTGTCATTTTCGTAATGATTAGCTTGGGACGTATGAAAATAAAATTGTTTCGTGAATAAGAATTAAAAAAAAAAAAAAAAAAGAAAGAAAATAATCGAGAAATAATTGACGAAACCTTACAAAAATATGCACCATTTCTACACGCTAGGTTCTGAACTTTCCAACCCTTTAATACATAGAAAAACTGTTTCTTTTCTATATACATACATATATAAAATACTTTGATGTATTCCATGTGCGAAATAGAATGTGAAGGGGTGGCGTCAAGATGTTGTTTTTTCTTATTGTAAGACGTCTCGATCACGGAGGGCAGTGGATCTCGAGTTACTAATTAAGACGCTGGTGGTTCCACGATTGTCTTGGAAACCAAATATCTTTCTCTTCCTACCGTTCGAGTGTTTGCGATTAAATCAGCGCGTCCGATCGAGCGAATTAAGTCCTCCGCGTGGGTGGACCCGACCTGAGAGAACAACGAGAAAAATGAAGATTCTTTCCGATTCGACTTCTCTCAGAGATTCTCTTTCTTTCTTTATTTCTTTCATTCTTTCTTTCTTTTTCTCACTCATTCTTATAGTAAAGCATGAGCGTCGGTATACTATACCTTATAAAAAGGAATTACATCTATTGTATAATATAATCAAATAAAAAATAAATTAATAATAATGTTCGTAAAAATGCGATCAAAAAGAAAGAAAGAAAGAAAAAAGAAGCAATAATTAAAATAACTCGACCGACGTGAATTTTTTATATACTATCCCACGCGAAACGATAAATATTAATCTAAAAATTATTAAATGAAATAATAATACGTTTTAACGCGATCAAGAATACTTTCTTTACACAATTAATTCTATTCTTTTTGAAATATTATAATAAAGATAGTTTTATCGATCATAAATAAAATATATTAATCAAATATATATAATATTTTCTTATATAAATTTCTTTTTTTCAGAAGTGATGTTCGTGATTGCTTAGAAGTCGGCGCCAATGGGGCAGAAGCACGCGTGTATGCGTGTTTACTCCTTACGGTGGCTTCCTTCTACTACGAGTCTCTTACATGGGGCCCATACGGCAAAGCTTTGTCTTGTAAATGAAGCCTCGCTGATTCGTATCCGGACATTGATAAATACCCCCGCGGAGTTAGCAACTCTCTCGCGAGGATTCGCTCTCAAAGTCGAGAGCTTATCCTTCCACGGTAAAATCTATCCTCTCTTTCTTACCTCTGAGAAGCCACCCCCCATCCGCCCCCAACCGCCCCCCACCCCATTCTTCCTCTTTCTCTCCTGTGTTCATTCTTTACGTACAATCTTCCATTCAGAAAGAAAGGACGAATGATCCTGGGTTTATACCGTGACTATCTTTGCGAGAATATCCATGGACAGCGGTCGTAGAAGGGAACGAGAGAAAAGTAACGGTGAGTAGCAGAGAAAGAAAAAGGAAAGAAAGAGAAAGGAAGAGGGAGAAAGAGTGAGTGAAATAGAGAGTGTGTGTGAGAGAGAGAGAGAGAGAGAAAGAAAAAGGAACTCGTGGGAAAAGGGCTCGAGTTCTCGATCCTCCCTTCCTACCGATCTTCCTTCATTCTCTCCTTCTATTCTATAGCGAATGGACTCCCGTCGTTCGTCATTGTTTCTTTCTTGTTTTACACTTGTATCGAAGAAGTTTTTCCTTACTGACATATACGCATGTAGTTGTGTAGTGTAGTAGTTGTACTAGTAGTACTTAATGTATGACTACTGGATTATCAAATATAAAAAAAAATTACAAATATATATTATATATATTATTAATATAATAAATTATAACAATAAAAAATATTATAAAAATATAGAATCTATGAAGTAAAGTTTTCATGATAAGATTATATATATATATATATATGTGTGTATTTCTAAAGAATTGATTATATTTGTAAGTTACTTTTTTATGTTATATAATATTTATTTTATCGTATTATGCAAGATTTTATAATATAAGTTAGTTTTTTTAATTTATTTTTTACTAATATTCTAACGGTATAAAGAATTCACAATAAAAAAATGGAAATTGAAATAGAAAAATTAGGTGAAAATATTGTAATTTTCAACGCGTAATATATGTATATATATATGTGTATTTCTAAAGAATTGATTATATTTGTAAGTTACTTTTTTATGTTATATAATATTTATTTTATCGTATTATGCAAGATTTTATAATATAAGTTAGTTTTTTTTAATTTTATTTTTTACTAATATTCTAACGGTATAGAGAATTCACAATAAAAAAATGGAAATTGAAATAGAAAAGTTAAGTGAAAAAATAATTTTCAACGCGTAATATATGTATATATATATGTGTATTTCTAAAGAATTGATTATATTTGTAAGTTACTTTTTTATGTTATATAATATTTATTTTATCGTATTATGCAAGATTTTATAATATAAGTTAGTCTTTTTTAATTTAATTTTTTTTACTAATATTCTAACGGTATAAAGAATTCACAATAAAAAAATGGAAATTGAAATAGAAAAATTAGGTGAAAATATTGTAATTTTCAACGCGTAATATATGTATATATATATATGTGTGTATTTCTAAAGAATTGATTATATTTGTAAGTTACTTTTTGTTATATAATATTTATTTTATCGTATTATGCAAGATTTTATATATAAGTTAGTTTTTTTAATTTTATTCTTTACTAATATTCTAACGGTATAGAGAATTCATAATAAAAAAATGGAAATTGAAATAGAAAAGTTAAGTGAAAAAATAATTTCAACGCGTAATATATGTATATATGTATATGTATTTCTAAAGAATTGATTATATTGTAAGTTACTTTTTGTTATATAATTTATTTTATCGTATTATGCAAGATTTTATAATATAAGTTAGTCTTTTTTAATTTAATTTTTTTTTTACTAATATTCTAACGGTATAAAGAATTCACAATAAAAAAATGGAAATTGAAATAGAAAAGTTAAGTGAAAATATTGCAATTTTCAACGCGTAATATATGTATATATATATATATGTGTATTTCTAAAGAATTGATTATATTTGTAAGTTACTTTTTTGTTATATAATATTTATTTTATCGTATTATGCAAGATTTTATAATATAAGTTAGTTTTTTTTAATTTTATTTTTTACTAATATTCTAACGGTATAAAGAATTCACAATAAAAAAATGGAAATTGAAATAAAAAAGTTAAGTGAAAATATTATAATTTTCAACGCGTATGTAATATATATATTACTCCTTAACAGTATACACACTCGTGCATATCCATATGCATATTATTTGCATTGCAACAAACCCGCACATGCGTATACGCGAAATAAATTTGACATTTTTTTAATACCGATGTTACACGTCACGCTGTTCGAATAAGACTAACAATAAATAACTAAAACAGCTACGAAATACATACGAGAAATATCGAACGTACACGAAGGTCAATACGTTTACAAATTCAACGACGAAATTCATAATAGAATAAAGACAACGGCAAAAGTCGAATGTAAACATCAGCCGAGAAGTGAAATACGTATATACATAAAAACAAAACATTAAATAATCGATAAGAAATTTTCTTTGTAATTTAACCTCTACTCATCCCCTTCCCTTCTCAGTCGTTATTCTTCTCTGCTTGCGACAAGACGTGTTCGTCTATTACGTATTATACATTTTTACCTCGTTTATCTTCTCATTTACATTAGATACAATGTTTTATATCCTTTTTTTAACCGATACTCTATAATTAATAATATTTTTAGTAATTAATCCCGTTAGATTTATTTCGTCTTATATACAATGCTAATATAATACAATTTTGTACATATATACATCACTCGACATCGGTACACATATTCGCGCACATATGCATATAATTTGCATAATAACAAAACGTGCACACGTATATATATATATGCGAAATAAATTTGAAACTTTTGTAATATCGTTTTAGTATCTCTCGACGTTCGAAAAAAACTGACGACGAGTACTAAACAACGACTCAATTAATGAACGAATTTTTAACAATTTTTTTCATTGGCGACAGTGATAATCACATGATCGATATTAACCAATGAAAATTAGGCAGAAGCAGCAGCAATCGATAATCATTTATATCGAATGTACTACTTGTTAGTCTGTAAAATCAAGTCTTTTGTTTCGTGGTCCGATCGTAGTTACATCTCGCGATTTTATTTATTATACTAATTACTACGTACAATTATATCTTGACTATTTTTCATAGAACGGTGCTTATAAAAATTCTAATACGTTTTGAGCTCAGGTATTCCACATATTGGCCAGGTACGATAAATAATAAATTAAACGTTTGGAGCGTAGGATAAAAATTGAGGCTAGGTTTACTGCGCGCGTTAATTAAGTGAAGAAAAATCTTTGAAAAATAATACTTTATTCGCGTGTGTTGTAAAAAAGAAGAAAGTGACAATGTGTTTTGTAAATATTCGTCAAATAGAGAAGAATTATTATAGTGTGTTTCCTGTTGGAGAGTGAACTTCCAGAAGGATCCCGTCCAGGAATGGAATTTTAATATTCCAGGTATGTCTATGCGTATACATTTTAAATATCTAATTTTATTGATTAAATAAGCCAATTTATGGTACGAGAACGAAATTGTAATATTTTAATTATGTATATGTATTTCTATTAATTTCTTTTAATACGTGAAATCTTTTAATTCGTGAAATGCGTAACTAAACCCGAAAATAATTATATTGACCTGTTAAAAAATTAATCTATTACCACTCGTATTTTTCGAATATTTATTAATTACACATGCGAGCATTTGACGATATCAATATAAAAAAAATGAAACAAAAATCATACAATTGATAAAAGAGAAAGATAAAGAATGTATACGAATGTATATTACAACACATTTTTACGTAATAATATACACATCAAAATCGTCATAACTTGTGATATGTTGTGCGTGTGTGAAGTATATATGTAATTCAAAAACTTGGCATTTGTTTAATTTAATGTAAAAGTCGGAGATACATTTTATCTTTCGCATTGTAGAACGAGTAAAAGAGAAAGAGATAAAGAGTAGGTACGTTGAGAAGATAATGAGTGAGTCTTACACAAAAAAAAAATGCAATTACCTTTCCCCGTAGTGACACTCGCGAGGTCGCATTTACTTTTCGTGCACTTTTCGTTTTTAATGAGTTTCAACGAGTCTCGAGGAATTTCTCTCGTTTGTTTTTTCGTTCGCGAAAACCACCATCTTTTTAATATATATATATTTTTTGGTTTTTTATTTCCTTTTCTTTCTCCTTTCGAATTTTATTCGTGACACGAGACGACGAAAATCATCGAATCATCTCCATCTCTCCATCCTCCAATTTTATTTTTCAGAATTCCTTTGCGCAACTCGACCGGTTCGTTCGTCGATCATCGATAACGCGATCTTTGTATGTTCCTTAATACCATTTACTTGACAACGTACCAAATTGGACCGTAATCTCTTCGAGTGTTAAAAATTAAACACGTATAAAGTGCATACTTCGTGTCGATTCACGTAACATGTCCTTTGCTTTTTTTCCGCCAGAAATCGGCAACAACTTTTACTCGAAATTTCGTTCACGTGCACTACATTCGAGAAACAATATATGCATAAACTTATACGTGTGTGTATTATATATATATATAGATATACACTGAAGTATAGATACGTGTTTTATACTTTCCAAAAATTTCACCAAAGATAAATCACTTCTCGATGTCAAGAAATCGTACGATATCGACACGTATTGAACCAATTAATAAATAATGATGCTTACTCTGCGAGAAATAAGGTTTCCATTTTTTTTAATCATTGATAAACATATACGGTAAGAAAAACGTATAGGTATACCTTGACATAGCCAAAAAAAAAAGAAAAAAAATTAAAATACATATCCCCCTTAAAAAAAAAGAAAAGAAAGAGAGTTCAACGAAAGTTTAATGAGTTCGTAAACGATCGTAAAGAAAGGAAAAAAAGGGGGAAAAAATGACCGTACTTCTGACCAACGGAAGTGTATCGATGATGATCGTAAGTAGTGATCTATAACGTAACGTAGTCGTCTGAGGAAGATGGAAAAGAAGGTGGAAAAAAAAAGAGAAAAAAAAAAAACGAAAAAAGAAGGAGAAGAAGAAGAAGTAGAAGAAGAAGAAGAAGAAGCTAACGAAGGAAGAATATTTGAGAAGAGGGGCAAGCTAGCAGGTTCCTCTTCTCTCGGCGCTTTTAATGGCTTGGCCAATCGGCTTGCACCGGGCACGCGTCCTATAACCGACTTCTTCCTCGTCTCGCGTACCCTTCGGCGAGAAGAAACACCAAAACTATACCAGAAAGACACTTCGTTGGAGGAGCAGGTGTATATGAAAACACAGGTGCCTTTTTCGAGCACGTGTGCGTATGTCTTGAGACTTTCGTATGGATAAGAGAGAGAGAGAGAGAGAGAAAATGAGAGATAGAATGTGATAAAAAGAGTAAGAGGAAGAATGAGTTAGAACGAGAGAAAGAGAGAGAGAGAGAGAGAGTAAATGAGAGATAGAATGAGATAAAAAAGAAAGGTAAAGGAAATGAGTGAAAACGAGATAGAAGACAGAAAAAGAGAGACGGAAGAGAAAAGAAGGGTGGGGGGGGGAGGAGAAGAAATGTACGCGCCGATCAACTAACGCGTATAGTAAAACCCCCCTTCTTCGCGGATCGATGAAAAAAGCTGCATGAATAAAAAATCAGTTTATATAAATACGAAGGAAAAGGTAAAATAGTAGACTGTTATATTCACGCGCGAGAAGTTTCAGGTAAGGCAAAGTTTCGGGCATATTTGGCTCGCGTATTTTCGTTCGCGAGAAAGAGTAAGAGTTCATTTTGAATCGTTAGCGTAAAAAAGGTTCTCTTGTTAATAAGGTTCGTGCACTTTTCGTCGCGTGTACATCCAAAGATAATGGCGTCGTGGTCGTCGTCATACGATGATACCGCCAATTATGCAATTTCACTTTCTGGGTGTTCGATCATTCCGCGAACACGTTGCTTCTTCTTCTTTCTCTTCCTCTTTCTCTCTTTCTCCTTCTTGTTCTTCTTCTTCTTCTTCTTTTTCTTTTTTTTTTCATTTTCTTTTTCTCTCAACCCCTTCACCCCCTCCTCCCTCACACCCCGTCACTCTCCTCACCTCGTCCCCCCCACCTTGTTGGTGGTTTTTGTTTTCTTCTTATTCGAGAACGCTCGAAATCGCACCTGCTTTTATCCCGAATCGATCGTCGTTCGATTCACGATTCGAGTGGAACGAAAAGGAGTGAAGTTAAAATTCACTTTTAATTCATTTTTTTTTCTGTTTCTTCTTCTTTCTCATCTTCGCTTCGCGTTCAACTTCGTTCGTCTTCTTTGTAATACACTTTTTCAATTCTTTTTTTTTTTTTTTAATATCTTCTTCGTTCGAGTCACGGAGTAAAAATTTTCATCTTTTATAATTTATTCGATTTTTTTTCTCGTTAATCCGTATCGTCTTCTTTTTATTTTGTTTTTTGTTTTTTTTTTTTTTTTTTGCAACAACGACGATACGGATTATTTCGAATATATCCTGCTACACTTCGAAACGTTCATTTTCTGATTTTTCACGGTACGCGGCACGGAGGAAAGGAAGGATAAAAATAATACGAGAGATGAGTGAACCTAACGAGGCTGAATCCACCCACTTGAAGAGAAAATTTCATTTCGAGACGTAACGCTGAAATGTTTCCACGCTCTACGGCTAATCGTTTTCCCGTTCACAACGTAGATCTCTTCTTCCTCTTGATGTTTGCTCACTTTAATATTCATTCTAAGCATCCTTCCTGAAGGTACGCTTAAATTCCACTCTGGGACATGAAAATTTATTAACTGATTAATTTTGGAACTCTGTTTGGTTTCATAAACTATTCCCTTTTATGAAAATGATAATTAAATTCTTAGAATATTTTCTCACACAATTTATAATCATTTTCGTCGCGTGTAATATTGTTTTTTCATTGAAAAAATTGTCTATATTTTATTATTACGAATGTTTATTCCTATGACGAAATTATCGCTACTACGATTTCTCGAATTTACAAATTAAATTTGCATTTATCGAGATTAAAATTTTCTTCGTTCGTTATTTGATTATTATGTTATTTAAAAATAATTTTGCGAGAAAGAAAAAACATTTCTATTATATTCATAAAAATTTCTATTATTCTATTCTATTATATTCATAAAAATTTCTATTATATTCATATAATAGCATATGTTCTCCCGAACTAATCGTAAATTATTTAAAAAAAAAACAAGAAAATTACAAAAAATGTAGTTCCAATAACGCGAATTCATAGTACGCGTAAAATATTGTTTTTTATTTTTTTTTTATACGGAAGTCTATAGTATCGTAATAGAATTTCAAATAAACGTTTATTGTCGAAATTCCGATAGAAATGTTCCCACGAGTTAATTTTAAAAGGAAAGCGGTATCTTTTCTTTCGAAAAGATCTCTTAGAAAATATCTACGAGACTTCATTCACGATTATTCGATATTCCTCAACTGAGAACCGATAATTTTTTAATTACTCCCTACTCACCAACCAAAGAAGCCGATGATGGTTTTCTTTTTATTTCGCTGTCGAACTTTACAATCGAACGATCGTATCTATCTAAAAGAGCGAAGATCGGCACGATCTCGAAAAACTAAATAAGCACCCTTAACTATCTCCAGCTTTACCAGCTCGATAACTAAACCCGTACTTTCAAATTCCATTCCGGTGATCACTTTGTATTATTCCGAGTATCTTCTCTCTCTACAACGTTTTAACCTACTTTCAATTCATCGTCGGCTTTTCTTAAAGAATAAATGCGTTAGACCAAACCTACCTTTATTTTCTTCTCTCGATCATAAATGACCACTCTTTACTCTTTTTTCTTTCCACATCTATTTTTCTTTTAGTCAAACGATCGTTAACACGAATTGTATTATTAATCGAAATAATTTCTGTATTTTCATTTCGTTTAAACGTATTTCAATTGATTTAAAGTCAAATATTAAACTAATTCAGAATTATCGATTGGTTGCAGAAAATCGTGATATAAATAAAACGTTTGATTTTGCGAATTAATTTTTATTTATACACAGAATGTTTTTTTAAGCAATGAGAAAGGTTTAAAAGTTGTATGAAATTAAAGAAATTTCATTTTGAAACAATATATAAATTCTACTTAAAAGTAATTTTTTTTTTTTCACGAAACGAAATATGTTGCAAGAATAACGTTTGACAACAGGTTTATACGAAATAAAAAATATTAGTATATTCACACACACACACACACACACAAATACAGGGACCCGACCAAATATATAAATAAAGACTTAGTAAAAGCAATATTACAGATCACGACGTTGTTAGCAGTTATATACGATTCATAAATTCATTTATTGATTCATAAACTACGTTTACACATAGAATCGAGGAAGAGAAGAAGAAAAAGAAATATCCGTCTATTTTTTCGTCTCGTAAAAGGATGAATAAATTTTATTCTTCTTCTTCTTCTTCTTCTTCTTTTATTTTTTTTTTCCTTTTTCTTTTTCTTTTTCTTTGCACCCTAGTAAGCAACAAAACCACCCCCCTGGTCCCGTGGGTTTCTTTTATTCGAAAGATTTCAACGATTCACCGAGGCGTGAATTTTCATGTGCTGACAATAGCTTATGTTGGGGATAAAAATCAGAAGGCATTTGGTGAACGCTGATGGTGAACCCTTTAAAAGCATCTTAAATTCTAGGAAGCATAGTAGGAGAGAGTTAGGTACGTTGTTAAGGTGAGAATCGTTCGATCGAACGTGGGTACAAATGGTTATCTCGTTCAATAGAAGTAAAGAAAGAGTTGTAGAACCCGGAGACCCTGGATCGGGTTGCGTCTCTCATGGACAAAAAAAAGGTTTTTTTTATCTTTACACGTATCATGCTCTAGATATACCTTCTTTTCTTTTTCTCAAACTTTTCGATTCTATCGAGATTTTTTGTTTTTATATAAATCGGTTTATTTTCATCGGTCTAGATAGGTTCAATGATTCAAAGTTAAATACACGTGATACAATCTTAATCGTTAAACGATTAATCTTAAATTCGTTAGAATGCAATTTTTTTTTAATTCAGATAACTTTAATTTAATTTATATCTTGGGGAATTAGTATGCTTTTTTAAATTTGACTTACAATACATAATTATATATATCCAAACTAAAATATTTTTAGCATAACAAAATGTTTATTTTTATATTTATTTCGTCGAATTATAATTTTCTTCATTCGATAAAAAATACGTGGTAAGGTATGACACTAGTTAACTGTACCTACACATATTCTTTTTTATTAAAAATAATCGGTAACAAAGAATGTCTGATCTTGAACATCGGCGAATGATAAAAGTTTCACAAATACAATTAATTTTGAATAGAATGCTTATCTTTCTCTCTTTAAATTAGTTACTTGTTGTTTCTTTGTAAGAAAATGTAATAGAAGAAACATTCGAGAACAAAATATCAAAACGTAGTAGGTAGAACGACACAATAAGAAGAAATCTGTAAAAATAAGAGGAAAAATCAGGCTCTAGGACAATTTGTTTGTGTGACAGCTGGCACGACGGTTGGTCGAAGTCTGGTTTAACGTCGTAACGCAAAGTTTCTCACTCATCAGATAGCGCTACCCAACGTGTCCACGTAGTTCCAGTACAAAAGCATACAAATTGCTACCTCGTGCTGGACAATACGAGAGGACTAACGTCCTTGCTTCCTTCGGGAACCCCCTGCTATCGAATACGAGACCCGAATGCCACTGAACAACCACGGACTGTCATGGAACACGCAATTTAAATGCTTTCGTTGGCCACCGAGATCATCGGACTATAACGAAAACTTGACTTTGTAGAAATAACTATGATGCCGGACAGTTTAAATATATATAACATGTACAAAACGTATTTTTTTAAACGAACATACATTAATGCGTTGTCTCGTGTTCGTCTAATTGCAAAAGATTTCATTGATCGTTATAACATTATAAATTTAATCGGGAAAATCTATCCAACAATAAAAAGACTAATGATCGCATTAACATGTATGAGATATCGTAATATTTAAAAATGTTTGGTTACTAAAGTAAGAATATTATGATTTACCGAAGATCGCCAGCTGTATTTATCGACCAATATCGATAACACCTTTAGCAAGTATCACGAGACTGCCGAGTTCTGTAGAAAATATCTCTTTAAAATACAAATATTATTTTTACCTTAGTCTTTCTGATATTTAAAAAAAAAAAAATAGAAAAAAAGAAGAAGAAAAAAAAAATCATACCTCGAGGTGTACAGTTTTTTTCTAATCCAATTTATATTATATCGAAAAAGAAATTTTTTTTTTTCTTCAAAGAATTATTCTTCAAAATATTATTTTTACCTTAGTCTTTCTGATATTTAAAAAAAAATAGAAAAAAAGAAGAAAAAAAATATCATACCTCGAGGTGTACAGTTTTTTCTAATCCAATTTATATTATATCGAAAAAGAAATTTTTTTTTTTTCTTCAAAGAATTATTCTTCAAAATATTATTTTTACCTTAGTCTTTCTGATATTTAAAAAAATAAAAATAGAAAAAAAGAAGAAGAAAAAAAAATATCATACCTCGAGGTGTACAGTTTTTTTCTAATCCAATTTATATTATATCGAAAAAGATATTTTCTTTTTTTTTTCTTCAAAGTTACAGAAGCCGAACAAATTCCAATACAAAGATAAATTTGAATATATCCGTGAAAATACGAGCGTAGGTTTTTCGAGTGGTCAGTTTCTCTCGCGTGAATTTATGAGTCATTGTTGACATCCAGGGAAAAAATACCTTTCGAAAATCTAAATCGATGGGATATACGGGAAGGGACCGGTTTTCACAGTAGGTTCGAAAATGAAACACCCGAAAGAGTTGGGTCAACAGTGCGAATCGTTCTGGGCCTTTCATTGTCGGAAAAGCCAATGGTGGGGGTGGGGGGAAAAAAGGAATATAAAAGGAAAAAAAAGGGAGAACCTTGTAAACTGACCGCTCTCGTAGGGTTAATAGGGTTCCAACTTTAGGACAAAAAGAGCTACTGAACTTTATTCTATAAAATGTACGCATTTGAGTAGCTAAATCGAAATGATACTCGATATAATACAATACAATATAAACATTGTATACGTGTATATATTTTTGATTGGATAAAGGGATCTTTTATTCCGAATATCTGTGTTAATTAACACATCATTCTCGTTCTACGGTTAGATGACCTAATAACGAAGATAAAGTAAGACGGTGTAGTGTTAGACGTTAGGAATGAGAATGGAAAAAAGATAAATAGGCGTATCAAAAAACATAATCATACAAGATACACATTCTCGTGTGTCGATCAAATAAATGAATATGTTATTTGTTCTTCTTTTCTTTTTTTTTTTTTAACCACTCGATCTAACATTTCGATATTTTTTTTTTTATAACGAGAATAGATAATTAAATTGTTATATATACGATCGGATAGAAATAATTTCTCTGTTGATATTTATTGTATAAAAAAAAACAAATTAAAAAGGAAATTATTAGGTATATATAAATTTGATCGTAGGTCCGAAGATGGTTGTCTCGAAAAATAAAGACAAAGGGAAAAAAATTGATCGTTTTGTTGAAAAATAGAAAACCTTTAATAATACGTTCGCTAAACCATAATCACGTTAAAAATAACTAATCGACGATACATCGACGACTGTTGTACGTCTTTATTTTTTTGTTGTCGCCGCTAATGACAGAAAACCGAACGAACGCATTGTACACGCTATCTTCCGAGAATCGATTACGCACCTGCAAACTCTCTCGTTAAGTACCTTTAGAGTCCTTGCACATCCGAAAAATCAACAACCCTTAGGATGTATATGCTGGTATCGATAAAAATTTATTCCTTCCTTCCTTCCTTCCTTCCTTCCCTCCTTACGCAATCATCGTATATTAAATTTCTCACTTTATATTATTTTATTTATTTATTTATTTAATAATATTTTATTGACCCTAGAGCCTAGGTTCCCTAAAGGCCATTAATTACAGTGTAGTACAATATAATGTATAGGTAAAACAAAACAGAAATTAAAATTATGTAATTATTATTAAACTTATCATTATATTAGTAGTAACGCACAGTAAGTAGATTATTATTATTGTTATTATTTATATTTTATATATATATAAAAAATGCATTCCATTAATTTCATCATTAAATATTTCAAATTCATTTATTAATTATTATTATTGTCATTATTTATATTTTATATATATATATAAAAAAATGCATTCCATTAATTTCATCATTAAATATTTCAAATTCATTTATTAATTATTATTATTGTCATTATTTATATTTTATATATATAAAAAAAATACATTCCATTAATTTCATCATTAAATATTTCAAATTCATTTATTAATTATTATTATTGTCATTATTTATATTTTATATATATAAAAAAAATGCATTCCATTAATTTCATCATTAAATATTTTAAATTCATTTATTAATTATTATTGACATTATTTATATTTTATATATAAAAAAAATGCATTCCATTAATTTCATCATTAAATATTTCAAATTCATTTATTAATTATTATTATTGTCATTATTTATATTATATATATATATATAAAAAAATGCATTCCATTAATTTCATCATTAAATATTTCAAATTCATTTATTAATTATTATTATTGTCATTATTTATATTTTATATATAAAAAAAAATGCATTCCATTAATTTCATCATTAAATATTTCAAATTCATTTATTAATTATTATTATTGTCATTAATTATATTTTATATATATATATATAAAATGCATTCCATTAATTTCATCATTAAATATTTCAAATTCATTTATTAATTATTATTATTGTCATTATTTATATTTTATATATATATATAAAATGCATTCCATTAATTTCATCGTTAAATATTTCAAATTCATTTTAAAATTGTTCGATACAGCAAATAGAGAGATAGACGGAAAATAAATAGGAGACAACGTTTAAATCGTTTATTTGTACTGTCCACGAAATTGAAAAGAAATCGGGGTAACATATAAAGGAGGATAGGGGAAGGGGAAAGGGGACGGGGACGGGACGGGACAAATAAAGGAAACTCCGAAGCAAATTCCGGTGACCGCAAAGTAGCCGAAACTTTGACTGCGATTTAGTTGCATATAGAAACGCAACAAGGAGGAACAAGGTAAGCATATTACGTGGGCTGACCGTTCGACCGAAATAAACGCGATGTGGGCAAAGTGGGAAGTCGAGGATCCGTGAAATCGATTTACTGGTGTTCAATCGCGTTTTGCGATTTGTATTCGCATGACCGGTGACATCTGTGCACTTTAAGATTCGAGAAGAAGAAAAAGAGAATGAGAGAAAGATAGGGGAAACGATTTTTCGCGTATGACGTTAAGCTATTCTCGTTTCCTTTTTTTTTTTTTTTTCTTTCATTCATTATCATAAGCCATCTCTTTCTCATGGTGGTCATCTCTTGAAATCCTCATGGCTTTTAATAGGATTTCGGAGACGAAAGTAAAGCTGCCAGCTGTCTCTCATTCTCTCTTCAAGAACCGAATACCACGATTTTATACTTTCGAACGAGATCTTTTGATATTTAAAGAAGTATCTCTTGCCAAAGTGCTTTTACTTATTTTTTTTTCATTTTTTTCTGTTCAGAGAGAGAGAGGGAGAGATTTTTTTCATTGCCTTTTTCGTAAATCTTCCAGATTTTGTCTCTTAACAATATTACGTACGTACGTGCGTACGTGCGTGTATGTGTGTGTATACTTCGATAGTGCACCTTTATTTTTATTTGAAAATAATAATTTTACATTTAGTTTAAAACATTTTGATTAACGTGCATGACTATTTGAAACATACCGTTCCTTTTTTAACATCTAACCAATTCCGATACTGTGAATTCGTAATAAATCAAAGTAAACGTAAAAATGTAATTTTCGTAACTAGAAAATAAGTTAAATGAAAAAAGGATACGTAAAGAAAAAGAAAAGTGTACGTGATTCGGATTTTATAGAATCCCGACTTAGTTGGCTTCCTTTTTTTTTCCTTGTTTTTATTTTTATTATTTTTCTTTTTTTTTCCAAGTTTTTTTTTCCAGTAAGCACGTGCAGTAGAAGATGCAAGGCAGATGCGCCCCCGCAAGCGAACAGCTGTACGATTGTCCATTTCGTTTCCACATCCACTCGTTCCTTCACCGAACGAAAAGATATGTGGATAAGGATCGACGGATCCAGAGAAAAAGATAGCGGTAAAGATACGGGGATAGATAAGGATAGGTTACACGGATAGAGAGAGCTGGATAGAGAGACCGAAAATGAAGAAGAAGCATGAGCCGAGGGCTGAATTTAATTGTACGAAATAAAGTATCCCTTAACGTAGAGGGCTTCTTTCTTTCTTGCTTTCTTATTTTTTTATATTTATTTCTATTAAACTCATTAAAATGGTTTTTTGTGTTTTAGAAATACTCTTATTCCGTACAAAATTTCAATTTAAATTCAATTCTTTAGATAAATATATAACATTTATTCGTCAGTGGGTTAATAATGAGATCAATTTTTACTATTTTTTTTTTCTCAATTTAATCCATTGATATAATATTATACCCTGTGTTTGGATGAAATTATCATTTGTGAATTATTTCTACGAAGAGAAGATTAGAAAATGTATATATATATTAAGATAAACTAAAAATTCGTGCAATTATTGTGTTGAACTTTGCTTTGTACTGCGTAGTGGGGGATTGTTTTTGTAAAATTTATTTTTTTTTATTATTATTATTTATTATTATTATTTATTATAATATTAATATATTATTTATTATTATATATTATTATTATTTATTTTTATTATTATTATTATTATTGGTCAATATAATTAAAGAAAAAAACCCACAAACTGTGTTGGTTCACCGTAATATTATATTTGTGACATTTATATTCTTTTATAAAGATTACAAGAAAAAAAAAAAAGACACATACACACACCTACACACACAGAACGAAATACGTTAATATTTCTTTTGCAATAATGATTGCATGGTAAGGAATGAAAATTTGTATTAGCCACCTGGTTTGACTTTTTATCTTTATCTGCGACTCACGGAATGGAATGGAATGGAATGGAAGAATAGGTAGGAGTAGGAGGGGGGTGGTTAAGAGGGAACGAATCCCGAACGGTGCCACGCGACCGTTCGGCATCGACAGTCGAAACGTAATAAAAATTGATTGAGAATCTTCCCCCGTCATCGATCTAGAAACATCTGGCCCTCGGAGCTATCGGTAATATGTAATCACTGCCGGCCGATGAACGAGGAGGCCCACCGTAAGGCTTTTACCCAATATAACGAACGACGTTGCTGTTATTTCTTTGCTTCGTTTTGGCATCTAGTTTTGAATCTACATTACTCATACAAACTTCCAAGCTAGCTAGCTAGCTTTGATGATACATTCACGAAATTTATGTTCACGCGTTTTCAAGTATATAACAATTATGCGATATAATTATAGTAATCATTGACAGTTTAATCAATTGTTTAGATATTAATCATTTTATCGTTATGACAGTATACAACAATAAATACAAAAATAATACAAAATTAATTAAATTATTATTTATTAATTAATAATTATTATCAATTAACTAAATTATTAATTAATTTAAATTATTATTATATAAAATATATATTTAATTATTCTTATATATAATAAACTATATATATACATTTATTGTTATATTAATAATAAAATATATATTACATTTATTGTTATATATATATATCATCATTGACAGTTTAATCAATTGTTTAGATATTAATTATTTTATCGTAATGACAATATACAATAAAAAATACAAAAATAATAAAGAATTAATTAAATTATTATTAATTAATTAAATTATTAATTAATTTAAACTTATTATATTGCGTTTTGATGTAATTAAACATCATAGAAATAGTTTCAATTACTTTCAGATTGATTTACCCGTTTAGAATTTATTCGAAAATGTTAGTTTCGAATTCCTAAATCGACCTTATTCTGCATAGCTTGCGGCTTTCGTAGTAATTCGATAGTTTCTATTGGAATTGTTCAGCTATGAAAATATTCTAAAGGGGTTACGTAACCTATTCAATAGCAAAGAGGGGTTAACTTTTATTAGGTAAAACACGCGCCCTTTTTTTCCTGGAAGAAAACGCCATAGCACGTGCTAGAACACTTTTACGAATCCCTCTCGTGATGTCCATCTGACAACCGTTTTAAATCTCACCCTTAACCCTATATAGGTGTTGAAGATATTGCTATTATGTCTAATTTATGTAACTAGAGTTGATGTTAAAAATCTTATTATCTTATACAATACTTATTTTATTATTCTTTCAATCTGTTATTAGACATTTGTAAAATTATTATTAGAATTGTTGAACAAATTTAACCGTAACTCGAACTTAGGTCTTCCATTTTTCATTGAATTATTCATTTGTCAACCTTTTCACGAATTTCCATTTTTATTTAAAATAAAACTGTCAGTCTCCGTTCATCCAACGTAACAAACATTTCGTAGATTTCGTTCTTTTTTATTTGAAATACGTAAATAATAAATAATTCCATACATCGATCCACATATTTTTTACCGTTACATCCAAACAAATCTACACCCCCATATAATTTATATAACGGTTAAACTCGTCTATAATAATAATTTCTCTTTCTCACGGTTTTTTAATCCGTAACAATAATACATGAAAAAAGTTTTCAACACGAAATGAAAATACTTTTCTTACCGAAGAGTAAATAAAAAGAATTGACTTTATCGTTTGATCGCAAACGTATTCGCTTCGTAGGCTACCAGTAAAACGGATGCACGTTCGATTTATGTACGCTAAACGATGAAAGCAAGTAGATGTATTTTAGGTATGTATATATATATAAATACATATATACATACGACCCACTTCATTTTGGGTCCTAAATAAATTGTCGGACTTTTAGTCGGTACAAATATTGTCGCATCAATTAATGCACCCGGTTTTGTCCTATGGGCATGTTCCGCTTTCGACCGTTTTTCCTTTACTTTATGGTCCCTTTCGTTTACGAGCGTGTGCTCTTTGTTTGTATGAATATGTCTTTGTATATAAAGCTTTACATGTATGCGTGTATATATGTGTGTGTGTATAATTACGTGTGTGAATCTTTCAGGATTTATACGATACCTTTATGTATGTACACATGTATGCATATGTGTGTATAGGTTTATGGTAACATCGTTTTAAAACTCGCATCGGCACCGTAACATTTCAGACGACAAAATCTGTTTTCCGTCTTCTAAACTTGCCTCAAATTTCATCCTCCTCCTCCTTCTCGTCTTCCTCCTACTCTCTCTTCTTCCCCTCTTCTCTACAAAGTCATTTCTCTCTCTGAAGTTTTTCCCATAGATTAGTGTTGCTCTTCCTTTTCTCTGTGCACACATCGTCGTATGCATCGAGTGTCCTCTTTCTAAATACTTCCGACGGAAAGGACACTCCCGTTAACTGTATAAAAGAAAAAGTATGCGTATGTGTATGGACGTGTGTGTGTGTGAGAGAGAGAGAGAGAGAGAGAGTTTGTGTTCGTTGCTCGTACACGTTTTTCAATATTTTCAACATTTACTTCCTCTTTCCGGTTCGATCGTTGACCTTTCTCGTACACGTCACTCAAAATTTCCTATTTCAAATAACAAATATAATATACAAATATAATCTTATATATCTTATCGATTATTTGAGAAAAGAAAAAAGAACAAGAAAAATAAAGATAAGGAAAAAAACTTTGTTGTTATTAACTTATCTAAGATAAAAACGTGTATAACATCGTAAAGATTGGTTTGATTTGAAGCGATCGTTAAATCTTCTATAAAAGAGTAATCAACAGGATTTCTTCATTATCGTTTTCTTTGTCGTAGTCTCTTATGGTCGTCGAGATCGTCAAATAGACGAACATAATTCGATCCAATTATCGGAACGTAAACTATATTTAAGCCGGTGGGCTTCTGTAATGGCAAAAACCACGGTAGATCGTTTCGATCGATCGAATATAGTACTATGATGGGGGCTCGCACATGGGGTACCGATCTCACGAAATCTCGAGCACGAAAGAAGTAAAAAAAGGAATAAGAAAATAGGGGTTAAAAAAAATATATAAAGAAAGAGAAAGAAAGAAAGAAAGAGAGATAAAGAAAAAGAGGAAGTTCGAAATGGTATCGAGCAACCCTAGCTAGCCACGAGGGATCCCTCTCGTAATCGTCTGAGCTACACCGCAACGAGATCGCAATGGCCATCGAACTACATTGGAGATTCCTCCAGAGGCATCTACCTTCATTTCGAAGGGGATGGACCAGTAATAGCTTCTCAGGATATCGTGATCTCTAAATTCGAGCCCAAAGGCTAACAGGATACCCATGGTGGTAGACTGTGAGAGAGCCTTTTCTCGATTTACGATCTAAAACGTAGCAACCACACGAAAACAAGTCACGTGGCTTTTCGACTCTTCTCATCTTTGTTTTCTTCTTCTTCTTCTTTTTTTTTTTATTATTATTATTATTATTATTCTTTTTAGTTTTCTTCTCTCCACCCTCGCAATCCTTTCGTTTCCATTCACGTCGATAAATTCAAATTATTTCGTCGTATCCCTTCTTCTTCGTAATCATCGTATTATATGTATAAGTTATTCTTAAATTTGCTAACAATTTTGTTTTAAGTTATACAATTTGTTGTATTATAAAGATATTTACTTTATTATTATTTATATTATTCTTTTATTATTATTTATAAGTTATATATTATTATAATTATTATATGTATAAGTTATTCTTAAATTTGCTAACAATTTTGTTTTAAATTGTACAATTTGTTGTATTACAAAGATGTTTATTTTATTATTTTTTATATTTTTCTTTTATTATTATTTATAAGTTATATTAATTATTATTTATAAGTTATTCTTAAATTTGCTAACAACATTGTTTTAAGTTATACAATTGTTTATTATAAAGATATTTATTTTATTATTATTATTCATCTAATAAACTTACACCTATGAATCGTAAATTATAATATTTTATATCGTACATATGTAATTATATAAATAATAGTAGTAGCAATGATTTATTGTAGGAATTATAGTTATCTATCATTCATTTGTTCTATAATTATTATATTTAAAGTTATATATTATTATAATTATTTATAAGTTATTCTTAAATTTGCTAACAACTTTGTTTTAAATTGTACAATTTGTTGTATTACAAAGATGTTTATGTTATTATTATTTATATTTTTCTTTTATTATTATTTATAAGTTATATATTAATTATTATTTATAAGTTATTCTTAAATTTGCTAACAACATTGTTTTAAGTTATACAATTTGTTGTATTAGAAAGATATTTATTTTATTATTATTTATTCATCTAATAAACTTACACCTATGAATCGTAAATTTATAATATTTTATATCGTACTTACGTAATTATATAAATAATAATAGTAGCAATGATTTATTGTAGGAATTATAGTTATCTATCACTCATTTGTTCTATAATTATTATAATTATAAGTTATATATTAATTATTATTTATAAGCTTATTCTTAAATTTGCTAACAACATTGTTTTAAGTTATACAATTTGTTGTATTATAAAGATATTTATTTTATTATTATTTATTCATCTAATAAGCTTACACCTATGAATCGTAAATTTATAATATTTTATATCGTACATACGTAATTATATAAATAATAGTAGTAACAATGATTTATTGTAGAAATTTAATCTAGTTATCTATCACTCATTTGTTCTTACTTTGTTTTTTTTTATCGTTAGTAACATTTTTTTACGTTCGCAATTGAGACACATTAAAATCATCAATAACACTTTGATCCATCTAACAAAATTTCGAGAAAAGTTGAAAAGTCACATTCGAATTATAGTGGAATTTAAAATCTGTTAACGGGGGGGAGGGTTTCGTCGGTGCCTTTTGATGATTTTTCATAAGATTTAGAGCGCAAAAGCATTCACACGTTTCTCTCCGTTTATAGATTTTTACGACATTATTTGACGTCTACGGTCCGCCCCTGTGTTTCCCTTCGTTTTTCTCTTCTTTTTCCCCCCCATTCCCCCTCACCCCATTCTTCTTCTCTTTTAAAAGTCCAAACTAGAAAATGGATTTTATTTGTACAGGACTTTCGTGGAATTTTTTTTTTAAAACGCGATCATCTCTCCTTTAGATTTTTTCCCTTTTATCCCTGATGATCGATATATCGTTTTCTTTTAAAAATCTCACGTGGAAGTGATCGAAAATTATAGCTACAGAAAAAATAAAAATGGGAAATATTGTTCGCACGTGGTACGTGAAGTTGGAATTACGAGGAGAGTTGCAAGAAAATTAATTGAATAATAATATTCTTAAAAAGTTTCTCGTTAAAATAATATTTTCCCAATCCCAACAGATATCAAAAAATCATAATTGTAATGAATGTGTACAAGTATCAATCTATAGAAAATTTTTTGAAATAACGCGTTAAAAAACATCTCGAAGGATGAAAATTCAAAAAAAAAAAACTGAATATCAAAGATTTTTTAAAAGGATAATCTACGCGAAGGCAAGGATATATTTAGGGTTGCCTCACCCTTCTCACCCTGCTCCAATTCACATCTTCGGTGTATGGATATCGTTTCACCCCTTGGATTTTGATGAAACGATTTTCATGGGGGGTTGGGTGAAATCGAGGGGAGGGAGGGGAGGGGAGAGTAGAGTAGAAGAAGAGGTTCTCGTTTCCCTTTCTAGGGCGTTTCGATAAATGATATGATTCGATGCTTGCGTCCCGGAAAATAGAAAAGGGAAGGAAAAAGAAAAATGAAAAAAAAAAAAATATCTTTCTCATGGTGCATCTCTAAGGTGAATAAACTTTCGTGAAGAGTGAAGTGAAGTGAGGTATGGATACGTGCTGGATATGGGAGTGAAGTATAGAAAAAAAGATACGAAGCGAATCGGTAGTTGTTGTAGAAGTAGTAAGAGGAAGGGATAACGGTTTTACCTGTGCACACACCAGTTTACAGTGTTCACTCGAACTAGTATTCGGAGGTTTCTTCCTTCATCACAGATATTTAGGACAGGACCTCTCTTTTGTCCTGCGACATCATTCACGACTTTTCTACCTGCGGTATTTTCTCCTCTCATCTCCTCACCTTTCCACTCCATTCCTTTTCTCTCCTCTCTTCGATACTCTCACTCGTTCTTATTGGTCTCCCCTTCCCCCTTCTTCCCCCCTTCTCATTTCTTCCTTCCCCCTTCTCCCCCCCTTCTCATTTCTTCCTTCCCCCTTCTCCCCCCCTTCTCATTTCTTCCTTCCCCCACTAACAACCAACGAGAAAACTCGATCCAGATCTAACGGGTGACAGGTAAAATACGGAAGCTCGTTCATACTTGTTCTTTTCCTCTCATAACATTGTCGTTATTGAGATTGATTTTATTCACTAGAATCGTATATATTTAATGTAAAATATTGTCGATTGCAAAATAAATGGTATTAGTAATAATCGTTTATGTAACTTTTTATGTAGTTTTTTTATTCTTATTTCAGGGGGAGAGGGGGTTTATTTACGCAAGTTTGAAAAATCATGGTTCGGAGGAAAAAACACGTTGCTACGAGTATTGCGATATTATAAATCATGAAAAGAAATAATTCAAAAGTTGATTTTATTCTTCCCTTGTAAAATTTGTCGACAGTATGATTCCTTAAACTGTTAATATATATATATATATATTAACTGTTAATATAATATAACTGTTAATAATTTTAATATTAATTAATTAATTAATTTTAATATTAACTGTTAATAATATAATAATATATATATATAAACTATAATAATATATATATAATAATACACACAGTAATAATACATTATCCTTCCCTAGTAAAATTTGTCAACACTATGATTCCTTAAACTGTTAATATATATATATATATATGTGTGTGTATTATTCGTTATTTTATTATTTTATCAGATACATTGTAATATTTCATTTTAATTATATCAATAAATTCCATTTTATATTTACTTACTTACTATGATTTAAGACACCATGTATATATATAAATATATACGGATAATCCGCATACATAACTCGCACTTCACCTATTTATTTTTTATTTCTGGGCTCGTATCGTAAGCCCATACTATAAATTCGTTACAAGAGGCTAGGGAAAAAGAAAGAAAAAAAAAAATGAGAGAGAGTGAGTTTAGGTTGGGAAGAGGAAGAAACGATTTCTCCCTCCTTTCCTTCCCTCGTAACTAAAAATGATTGCGAAGTTAGAATCAAGGATTAATGCCATTCATGCTAACAATGCACGTGACAACAATGTCCTTTTTCCACTTTCCCCAATACCCTTCCCCCCGTCCCCCTGGCCCACCCGACCTGGATTTGGTCCTTTCGAACGAGTTTTATTCTCGACCTGTTACTTTACCTGGCAAATGCGACTACTAGTAGTAGGTAGTAACCGTGACCCGTATTTTTTTGAAGGATAAACGTGAGCGCGGCAAGAAAAAGAAAAAGAGAGACAGAAAAAGGAAAAGAAAAATGGAAAATAAAAAAGAAAGAGAAAAGAATAGGGAAGACGTTCCTTCCGTTCGATGGTATGCATAATTATCCTACAATCAATTTTTTTCTCTCCTCCCCTCGTCCTTTATCTTCCTTTTCCTGTTCGAAAGAGATCACGTAGTTCGTTTTTGTAGAAAAAAAAAATTTGCATATTTTCTTGTACTAATTCGGGTAAGTTGAAAATTTGCTGTGCAATTTGTATATCATTAATAATATTATTCGTTCGTGTATTCCATAGATATGTTTCATGCTATGAGAATTGAATATAATCTATTATGTTAGATATATATAATATATAAATATAATAATATAATATATATATATATATATATATATAAATAATATTATATATTATATATATAATATTATTATTATACATATAAAAATAATATTTATATAAATATAATAAATATAATATATAAATAATTTATCTTTTTTTATTTTATTTGTATTTATTTATTATTAAAAATAATTTGCATATTTTTTCCTCTACTAATTCGGGTAAGTTGAAAATTTGCTGTGCAATTTGTATATCATTAATAATATTATTCGTTCGTGTATACCATAGATATGTTTCATGCTATGAGAATTGAATATAATCTATTATGTTAGATATATATATAATTTATCTTTTTTTATTTTATTTGTAATTATTTATTATTATATTAACGCGGTTAAAATTTTTTGATATGTTACAAGATTATTGCATGACGTATAACGGGAACGTAAGAAATATAAAGCAAAAACGGAACGAACAAAAGAATATACTATAATAAAGTTTTTAATAAAATTAGATTAAAAACTTAACTAAGTTATATAATATTAATTAAGATGTAAACAGTATGATAAAAATAATAAATGGACAATCAATTAACTTTTTTTTAAGAAGGAATGAAATAATATAAACGATATTACTTGATACTTTCGTATAAATAAATTGAACTCGATGAATTGCAAATTAAAAAATCGAATTTATTTACTCGAACATGGGATTAGAATAAGTCGTGAAAAAGTTGACCTAATAAATTTGAAAAGTGATCAATCGATGAGACAAGTTGAACGTTATTTATTTCGTACGGTGACACATGGCAACTTCATTTTTGTCAAAGTGAAGTTAAATATTTCTTTGAAGTTGACGCCGTGGGTTAGTTACAACTGGGATATACGATGAAATAAATTGAATCTACCGGCATACCATAGCATACTTTTGCCGTTTACATTACGATGTTTTATATTCGTCTCGGGAAGAATTATTTATTATTACTCGGAAGATTGGTAGGACTTCTTTTTGGTGGCACACCCGGAAGCCGGGAGGGATCGGTCAAAATTACGTTCGATCATGTTAATAGCAGGTTTGCAAAGAGAACGGAAAGAAAGTCATGGAAGTGTAGCAGCAGTAGTAGTAGTAGTAGTAGTAGTAGTAGTATTTCAGTATTTTCCTTTGCTGGCTCATTCGGGGATAATTGCTCTTGATTTTGTGACAGACAGTTTGAGTTCGCTTTTTGCCTTCTGGTATGAACAAGAAGAACAGGAATAAGAAAAAGAAGAGGAAGAAGAAGAAGAAGAACAACGATGAGAAAGTTACTTTGGCGTTAAAATTCTACTAAAGGAACATCTTCGGCTTTCTTTGATACAGTTGGTAGTGCTTGAACAGTTACATTTCCGGAGCCTCTTCTAAATTTGAAAAGTTAGCTAGGCTATTTAACTCGGAGATACTTTTAGAAGTGAGAAGACAGGCAGACGTTTAGCCCTTGAAAAATTCTTACCTCGAAATAGGGAGAAGGGCATTCGAATAGCATAACACTTCGGATACTTTCAACAACTATTAACGTGCCTATTTAGATTTCGTACAATATTCAAAATAAAAAAAACAATTTCTGAAATAATGAATAAAATTATTCCTAATTTTAAATATTTAATTATACTAAAAGTATAACCTTGGAAGATTCTTTCACGAGTTACATCACGTCGTCATTGAAATAAAATTAAATTTATATTGATAAATGAAATAATTAATAAACAAATACTAAATTGATAAAAAATATTTTTTAATAATTCTAATTAATATAAATATTAAATTTACTGATAATAACTATTAAAATATGTGTCTTAGGAAATTTGGACGGGTTAGAAATTTTTTTTGAACGTTGTTGTTGTTGATTAACAATATCAAAATAATTTCTAACCCGTCCAAATTTTCTAAGACATATTTTAATAATTTTATTTTCTAAACAAGATTAAAAAACCGATTAAATTCAAAATAACATTGAAATATATAATAAAAGAAAAATTGATTATAAAACTAGTTAGATTATTTTTCATTAAAAGCGTACTTTAGACCATCCTGTAATTTTGTAGATATTTTTCAATATTTTCTTCTTTTTTCTTTCGTAATAATCAGTATCAGTTACCTTGTATCAGTTACCAAAGTATAAAAAGGTCAGACAGGGAAGAACAATGAAATGCAACGTAATACGAAAACATTGGTAAAGATTCCTCGCGTGGTCTATTCAAACATCCCTACAAAGATTTTTGTAATTTTCCCAAAAGGCAGCGGGGGAGGTGGGGGGGGGAGGGGGAGAACGACTGTTCGTTGCACTTTTCACAAGATATCTATTTCACGAGGAAACAATGAAAAATTCGGTGAACTGAGCACATTTATTACTCGTCGCACGCTGTGTTTATTTTTCGTGGTTTACGCCCGATCGTTTTTGAAAAAGCAAAACAGACGATTTTTTCTTTCGAAACAATACCAGTAAAAGAAAAAGATTTGTTTCGCTTGATTTTTCACTATGTTTCCTAATCCCTATAGGTATTAGATAGTTTTTCTTTAGTCATAGGTAATCCGATAGGTCTCTTTGTGTTTTCATTTTTTTCCGGATGATAAAATATATACACGATTAAAAGTTCATAATTTTACAATATGATTGTTTAATTAATTATTATCTTGCACGCGTATATAGGAGCTATCAATTTGTTTTAAATTATTATTCATATTTTTTACAACGAATTTTTACTACAATTAGAGAACTATTTTTTTTTTCTTTTTTTATTTATAAGAAAATATTATAACAGTGTAATGAAATTTATTTTTAATGAAAACAATTTTTAACAATTTTTTTTTTTGGTTTCTGTTTTTTCTTTATTTTTTTCACTTAGGTGAAAGCGAATACGAAAGAGACATAAAACTGTTTATTACTTACGGTAGCTAAAGTTTAAACCCAAAAAGAAAAAAAAAAACATTCTTAAGTAGAAGCACGCCGCTGCTGTCGAAAGTTTTATTTTTTATTCTTTTGTATAATATATATATATATATATATAGTTTACGATCGAGTACACGCGAAAGAAATATATTTGGCTACAACCAAAATCGTCGAGATTTTACTTTGGTTTATTCGGGCCAAATGGGAGAAACTGTAACAAGCCATCCGTACTCTTAATAAACGACAGATGGTCGAATACTAATTATAAAGGTTTTCTTTTTTCTCTTCTTTATTATTTTTCAAACGATCGCCATAAAACAGATAAGTAATTTGTAGTGAGAAATGAAAAATGAAGTCATAAATATGATCTTCATTGTTCGCATCTGTTTCTCGTACTTACGTACACGCATCCATCTATTCTATTATTTTTTATATTTTATTACAACCCGAATTTTTTATCGTAAACAAATTTGAATGACTCAGAATTCGCAAGTGTTATAAATAAAAAATAATATGTAATAATTATTATTATTAATATAAATAAATTATATATTTATATATATTATTAATATAAAATATAAAATAAATATAATAAAAAATAAATTTGTTGCAAATTAACAACTTATGATCGTCATTGTTCGCATCTGTTTTCGTACTTACGTACACATCCATCTATTCTATTATTTTTTATATTTTATTACAACCCGAATTTTTTATCGTAAACAAATTTGAATGACTCAGAATTCGCAAATGTTATAAATCAAAAATAATATGTAATAATTATTTTTATTAATATAAAATAAATTATATATATATAATTTAAAATAAAATATAAAATATTTAATTATTTACATTAATATAAAATAAAAAATAAATATAATAAAAAATAAATTTGTTGCAAATTAACAACTTATGATCGTCATTGTTCGCATCTGTTTTTCGTACTTACGTACACATCCATCTATTCTATTATTTTTTATATTTTATTACAACCCGAATTTTTTATCGTAAACAAATTTGAATGACTCAGAATTCGCAAGTGTTATAAATCAAAAATATATAATAATTATTATTAATATAAAAAATTTATATATTTACATATAATATATTTATAAAAAATAAATTTGTTGCAAATTAACAACTTTTTACAAAGATAACAAATATTTTAGTCTAAGGTTGTTAATCGTTTTTAAACATTTTTCATTGGTATTACGATTTCAAAGTTGCAAACAATTATAAACGGGTTAACATAGTTAAATGTATGAAGAATTTCATTAAACCTTATAGCTTCGATAATTAATAGAATCATTAAGCAAAATAATTTCCTGTTGAGTTAACAACTATGTTGATATACTTCGCACCGCAAATTCCCATTATGAAACTTTCTCAATCGTTAACGGAAACTATTATATTTTGATATGAAAATAACACATATTTTGTATAACGCGTTACTTATAAATAACTTTGAAATTTTACTGGTAAATTGGCAATTTCAAAACATTCGTAAAAATATTCCGATCATATATATAAATATAAAAAAAAAAAAAGTAATATTAAAATTATACTTTTGCATGTGATAGACGTGAAATATCGTAATAAAAATTCAGAAAATAATAGTTCACTACTATGAACATGAATTTTCATTAAAGTTATCTTCAAAAGAGTTTGACGTTCGCGTTAAACGATCCTACAATCAACTGATCGTTAAATGAAGTCTACTGATTGGTAAGAGCATACAATTAGAATGTCTGTTCCTCACCCCTCTCACGATTATTATACATTTTTGCGTTAGGATATAAAATAAAAATGAAGTAGAAAAAACTCAAGCAATTTGCACCTTTCCTTTTGCATTGTTCACTAATTATCGATTCGAAACGAATAAAAATCGATCGACAAATAAAAAAAAAAAGAAGAAGAAGAAGAGGAACAAGAAGAAGAAGAAGAAGAAGAAGAAGAAGAAGTAAAAAAAAGGAAACGAAAAGACACGTGGAATTAAAAAGGTGGTATTATTCCAACATTGTTGTCTTCGTGAATTGTTAACGAGCATTTTCCATTCGTTTTGTTTTCTTTTTCCGAAAAAAAGGGGGCCATCTCGGATGAGCTATCATCTTTTCAAATTATAACTTACTGTTGGAATGAAGAAGGGATACTGCGTGATCGGCGTCAATCGAGTTTACATGGAATGCGAAGAGACGAGTAACGAGAATGAAAAAAGGATAGAAAGAAAGAAAGAGAGAGAGAGAGAGTATACCAATAGTGGGACAGAAAAAGAAAGAGAAAAGCGAGAAAAAAGGGAAAGGAAAAGGAAAAGGAAATGAAAGGAAAAGGACGAAAGGGCAGAGAGAAAGAAAGAAAGAAAGAAAGAAAGAAAAAATAAAAAGAATTGAAAGTAAGGAAGACGAACGTAGAGGAAGAAATAAAAATAAAAATAAAAATAAAAATAAAAATAAAAATAAAAATAAAAATAATAAAATATAAAAATAAAACAAAACAAAAAAAAGGAGAAGAAGAGAGAACGTCAAAAGGGAAGAAGAAGCTCCCTGGTAAAATGTTCCTTGCGGCCGGGCACGATCTTGTGGCAAAAATAATGAAAGGGAACCGTACCTCTTCTCTCTCTCACTCTCTTTTCCTCTCTCTAGAACTCACTAACACACTCTCATGTTTGGTCTTCTCGAGAACGATCAGATCATGGCCGCATACGTGCTTGTATTAACGCGTGCATTCGACCACCAAACGGTGTGGCGTGTGTGGTGAACGCACGCACGCATGCACGCACGCACGCATGCACGAACGAACGTTCACGTTCTCACTAATACCAACTTGTAAGGCACACGACTCTCGTCTTCTTGACGTAAACACATTTTTACACACACACATACATACACACACCTATCGAAAAGGTGTGTGCACGCATAAGAACGTTCGGAGCACTCGAAGCAAGTCGCCCAGATAATTTGAAAGCGATCCGATCTTCTTGGGCAGCTGCCTGCCTTACGCGTAAAATATTCAAGAACTGGTCCCCCCTTCTTCTTACTTGCGTTAGTCGGTTTGTTAAGCAAGAGACGATGACGAAGACTCATTTTAAATTTACTCGCCGATCATTCCTCTCTCTCTCTCTCTCTCTCTTTCTTTCTTGCTTTATTTTAACCGATATTAGTATAAATAAACGATAATCGTCTTAAAAGGTTTGAGTATAGGAACCCAACAAAGTTCTCCTTTCATCATTTTGATTACATTACACCATTCGTCTCTAACATTTCAAATGCATCTGCGTGGTTAAATATCTAATAATAATAATAATAATAAAATATCTCTATCGTGAAAAAATGGCAACGATAATTCGAATTTTGTGATTTATTTAATCTTCTCTTTTGATAATTGTTGTTTTTTCTTTTTCATATTTTTTTCCTGTGATTAAATATCTAATAATAATAATAATAATAAAATATCTCTATCGTGAAAAAATGGCAACGATAATTCGAATTTTGTGATTTATTTAATCTTGTCTTTTGATAACTGTTGATTTTTCTTTTCATATTTTTTTCCTGTGATTAAATCTAATAATAATAATAATAATAAAATATCTCTATCGTGAAAAAATGGCAACGGTAATTCGAATTTTGTGAATATTTAATCTTCTCTTTTGATAATTGTTGTTTTTCTTTTCATATTTTTTTCCTGTGATTAAATATTTAATAATAATAATAATAATAATAATAATAATAAATATCTCTATCGTGAAAAATGGCAACCATAATTCGAATTTGTGATTTATTTAATCTTCTCTTTTGATAATTGTTATTTTTTCTTTCTTTTTCATATTTTTTTCCTGTGATTAAATATCTAATAATAATAATAATAATAATAAAAAATCTCTATCGTGAAAAAATGGCAACGATAATTCGAATTTTGTGAATTATTTAATCTTCTCTTTTGATAATTGTTGATTTTTCTTTTTCATATTTTTTTCCTGTGATTAAATATCTAATAATAATAATAATAATAAAATATCTCTATCGTGAAAAAATGGCAACGATAATTCGAATTTTGTGAATTATTTAATCTTCTCTTTTGATAATTGTTATTTTTTCTTTCTTTTCCATATTCTTTCCTCTTCCTTTGTTCATCATCGTCGTCGTCGTAATTTTTAAACGAATTGTATCGATCACATTCCAGGTGAAAAACGTGTATCAAACATTTCTCTAATTACAAAGGTGGTACTTTAATGGGTATCGATTAATCGGTTAGCAAAAAAAAAAATCTCATCGATCGGGTCGACATATTATTCTTTCTTATTCTTGTTCTTTCGTATTTTAAAATGAGTGCGATATGTTCGGAAATTGAGAAAAGGTAAAGCTTCGTAATTGGTTTTTACGCGACGGACGAATATTTCGAAATATCGTTTCAAGTAGTAGCAGTAGCAGTAAAAGTAGTAGTAGCAGTAATAGTAGTAGTAGTAATATATCGAAGTTTAAAATCAGCAGAGATTTTAACGATCCTTCCGAGAAATCAGTGTGGCCTTTAATAAAAGCAAAGTACGCGTGGTAGTATACATACGAATGACGAAATTAATACGGGAGTTCATTTTGTAAAAGTAAAAGTCATAACGCCGTGCTCGCGTCTTCGTACACGAAGGGGGGCAGGGGGGAGGGTGGGAGGGGGAGGGGGGTAAAAGGATTAACATATTCGTAAGAAATAGGAAAAGAGAGAATTCGATAAGGAAAAATAAAAAGTTTACGAGAGGGGGTAAGAAGTGGGGTGGGGATGAAGGGGGAGGGGGAGGGAAGGGGGAGAACAATTTCAAAGAAAACTTACGTCGATCTTAACGACATCCACTTACCAATTTACCTTATCTACTTCATTAATCGACCTACCGATTCAGTATACTCTTTTTACTCGAAGAAAGATAAAGCTATAAATAATCTCGTATGGTATAATAAAAACAGCAAGATGAGAGAAAGAACACGAGCCAACGGGGTTGTTGTTGCTGTTGTTTTTGTCGCGTTGGTCGCACGGTGTTGTCCTACAAAATCGATTCGTATTAAAATTTTGGTTTTATGTATTTGTAGGTGTGTTTTTTTTTCTTCTTCTTTTTCTTCTTCTTCTTTTTCTTCTTTTTAAATAAGAAGAAGAAAAAGAAGATCGAGCAAAGAGTTAGAAAACAATTTGTTTTCCTCTCACGTTTCTATCAAGAATGCAACGCGCATGGTTGTCGAGAACGCGCGAAGATCCGACGGTAAAAGGGTTCAACGTGGTAGTTTATTCTACAAGGTCAAACACGAGCGAGCACACCGCGTGGTGGTGGCTGCTGCTACTCGGTGCAATGTTAAATGTTTCGCGAAAATGTTATGGTACGGTACGGCAAGAAAAACGATTTAACGAAGCATGATCGCGTGTCGTACATAATGCTATCGCCATACTACGTATGTGTGTATAAATATATGCGAGTATATGAGAAGTTATAACTCTCTAGATATAATGTTATAAATAAAACTAAAGGGAATTTAAATATATAGGTAAAGCGTTTAAGATTTTTTATTGTATAAAAAAAAGTTTTCTTTTTTTTTTCTTTTCTTTTTTTTTGGAACGTTTTATCAAAGGAACAAGCCCGTTTGTGCATAAAATCACGATAAAATGTTTATAATTTCATTCAGCGGATGCGTTGGAATCGTAATTCGTTGCAACCGATAATAGCACTTTTTTTTTCGCCGTCACCTCATCCCCCACCACCCCACCCGTTTATTCATTTTATCTCGAATAATCTCTCGTCGTTGTTTCTTCTTCGTAACTACCCTTCCTTCGATTTTCCTTCCTTTTCTTTCCTTCTCTTTCCTTTCACTTATTATTTGTCGGTCTTTCTCCGGTGTGGAACCCCCTATTGATCCGAAAGAACTCGAATTTCGGTCCCTTTTCAAGTTCTCTAGCGGTCAGGAAAAAAGGAAAAAGAAAAACGAAGAAGTAGGTACCAGTTCGCCCAGGTGTACCACCTACGTTGACTCGACAAATAGATTCGTTGGATGAAATGACGTGCCGAGTCCGGAGAAACCCTTTCCAAAACCTTTCTCCCCTGGTGGGTCAGAGGATGACTGCTACATTTTAGGAACTTTCGATCTTTCTGCCACCCTTTTCTCTCTCTCTCCCTCTCTCTCCCTCTTATTTTTCCCTTTTTACATTTCCATCGCTGACTTGCCTTTCGATCTCGAATATCGGACTGCGGTTCGCGTGAGTTTCTAGCAACCCCTTGTCTTTTCTTTTCAGGTTTTGAAAGAATAACCCTTTTTAGTTATAAATAGTTCTTTGGGTTTATCTTGTAAATGATCCGACTCTGACTAGGAGAACTTTACAATGATTCTTTTCAACGTTCACTAAAATATATATATATGTATTTCGATTATGATTCTTTATATTATAATGATGCTAACAATATTCATTTAGATAGAATAATAAATAACGAAATAATAATTATTACAATAATTAATGTTTTTCAATAGTACAAAGTGTTTATTTTAAAAAATTAATTCTTTATTTTTGAAACATAAACTATATATATATTAAATTTGTATTATAAACAATTGAGTAATAAATAACGAAATAATAATTATTACAATAAAATAATTATTTCTAATAGTACAAAATATTCTACTTTAAACAAATGAATTCTTCATTTTTGAAACAAAAACTATATATATATTAAATTTGTATTATAAACAATTGAGTAATAAATAACGAAAAAATAATTATTACAATAAATAATCATTTCTAATAGTACAAAATGTTTTATTTTAAACAAATGAATTTTTCATTTTTGAAACATAAACTATATATATAAAATTTGTATTATAAACAATTGAGTAATAAATAACAAAAAAATAATTATTACAATAAAATAATTATTTCTAATAGTACAAAATATTCTACTTTAAACAAATGAATTTTTCATTTTTGAAACATAAAGTATATATATATTAAATTTGTATTATAAACAATGAAGTAATAAATAACGAAAAAATAATTATTATAATAATTAAAATGATTTCCAATGGTACAAAATGTTTTACTTTAAACAAATGAATTCTTCATTTTTCAAAATATAAACTATATATAAAAAATTTGTATTAAACGGTTTAAAAATCGGTAGACTCATTGTCTGAGATAAATGACAACACAAATAAGTTGATGTTGTTTCAGAAAGTTGTTAAACTGTACCGAATTGTACATCACCGTCTTACAACGGTGATTAAAGAAAAAGTGAATTTGTTTCGCGCCGTGGTCCGACGTTTCTCAGTAGGCTCTCTCGAATTTCGATATCGAAAGCCGACCTCGATATTTCGTGGTCCTCTTATACCGAGCACGAGATATCGAAAAAGGTAAGGAAGAAGAGAAGAGAAGAGAAGATTCGAGAAAGGGGAAGAAGGGGATTCTGGTAGGGGGTGGGGTGGGGTGGCATGGGGGGCATGGGGGGCATGGGGGGCATGGGGGGCATGGGGGCATGGGGGCATGGGGGGCATGGGGGGCATGGGGGGGAGGGAACACGCACGCGTTCCACGATACACCGAGAAAAAGAGGACCCGAGCGAGTGAGAGAAGAACAGGGTGGGTGGGGGTGAAGTGGGGATGGGGTGGGAGTGGGGTGGGGGACTCAGATCGGGCCCCAATGTTGTATACGGTGAAATCAATTGATAATTACCCGAGACGGGAAGAATCCGATAATTAATCTCGCGGTAAAGTTCTCGCATGTGGGGGACGATTGACGCGTGATTCGCGCAAAGCAAAACCCTGTGCCTTGCCTTCGTTGAAATGCTTCTTTCCTCTTAATTATTTTTTTGTATTTTTTTTTTTTATTCACGTGATAATTATTTATTTGATCGCCGCGTGGTGTAAGTAGAAAAGAAGATCGATCGAAGTAACCAGACAAAAAATCACAGGATTCGTGTCTGTGTAACGTACAATGTTTTAAAGGCCTACGTTACGCAGCCAGATAGGTTCTTCTTATTATTCTTATTATTATTTTGATTCTTATTCTTATTCTTTTTCTTTTTTTTTCTTCCTTCTTCTTTCTTTTGCTCGCCGATCGATAACAACTTTTCATTATCCCCGTGTCGTATTTTCGAAGCTAATAAATCATACATGATATTTTCGCTGTTAGTTGGTTAGCCGTTCTTTTCTTTAACGTAGGTGCATCCATTCGTGATAATTACATGCGATTGATCGACTCATTGATCGTAAGCGAAGTGGCCAGTTCTTTTTTTTTTTTTTTTTCTCTTTAATATCACAAGTAATTCATATAGAGGACGGATATATTGAAATCATTTTTTATTTTTTATTTTTTATTTGATTTGATTTGATTTTATTTGGTTACTTTTTATCGAGAGTCTAGAGAAAAGTTTTTCAAGCGAAACGAAAAGTGAAAGGTTTTTATAAAAGGGAATCGTGTTATTTGAATGGTTTGGAGATACGAAAGATATAACAATGTCATTGATAAGAATGATTAAAAAATCGATAAATGTTTAACCAGCCCAATAATGAAGAGTAAAAAAACCAAACCCAATTTTGCATCAAAATTCATCATTTGCCATGGAATACGAAACACTTAATCACGATATCGAATAACAATCGAATAAATTTAAAAATAAAATCATCATTTAATCAGGCAAATTGTGTCAATCGTTTATCAAATTGAATTCAATTCGATTGTATATAATTAAATATAAAATAAAAATAAAATAATCATTTAATCAGGCAAATTGTGTCAATCGTTTATCAAATTGAATTCAATTCGATTGTATATAATTAAATATAAAAAAAAGTAATACAAATATATATGCAAACCATTTCAATTTTGGTTAGGATCAAATAAACGAAAAGAAATGAAAAGAAAAATAATTTTTCGTGCTACTTTATTCCCGATAGGGATCAGTCAGCAATTCTTTTCACCTATATTTCAATCTTTTTTAACGAGACACATTTCGAAGACGAGCACTGCAGTTATAAATATATCCCGTAGTGAGCGTGGCTAATTTTTCACTGGGCTCTTACCTTTTTCCTGTAGGAAAGTGGATTACGAAATCTTTCCTGGTATGTATGTGTATGTGTGTTTGTGTGTTTGTGTTTGTGTCGAGGAAAAGGAACCACCAAGAGTATAAGAAAGAAAAGGATAGAAGAAATGAGAGGAAAAAGGATAAAATACCTCGGTCTGTTCGTTAATACCCATTACATGCTCCCGTAACCGTGTTTGCATACTCGCGAGCTTACTATACCACAGTTATCGTTAGATTAACGAGGTGCATTAATTATTTTCACTCGTGGTATCGTTTCTGGACACACACCCCCCATTGAGATTTCTTCTTCTCCACGGGACTACTACTACTCTTCTTCACGTTTTAAAAAAAAAAGAAAAAATACAAACAAGAGAATGATCCCCACTTCGAGATCATCTACTATTTATTTTTTTTTATCTTCTTCTTTTTTTTCTTCATCTTCGCGATCATTTTTAAAATTCGAAGACTTTATTCCTACGAGATAGATTTTCGTTTAGACCCCCCACCACCCAACTGTTTCCCCTCCTCCCGCCCCGAGATGGCGCCAAGGATATAGATTTATCATAGACGATTAATTGTTTTTTTTTTTCTTTTTTTTTTCTAATAATGATCTATAGATCACTAAAACCCCATGCGATTACAATTCTATTGATTGATATAATATTTAATAAATGTTGAACATTTGTTCTTTTTTTTCAATATACTCTTAACACGAATGACTTTTTGGGAAGATATTATTAATGTTCAATTAGGAATGTTTATATTTTTTTTTTTTTTTTTTTTAACAGATTTAATATCAATTCAAATGTAACATTTATCAAATCTTTAATTGTTTTTTTTTATATAAATATAAACTACGGAATAAATTACACGATATTTATCGTTGAGCTTTTATAGTACCTTTCGGATCACAATAGATAAAATTAATTTGCATTTTGCGTATTCGTAAAAAAAACCAAAAAATAAAACAAAAAATGAAGCAGGTAAAGATGTCATTGTAAAGCATAATAAAAGGGTGTGGGTGGTGGTGGGGGGTTGGGGGTGAGTTGGAAAGAAAAGAATGATAATATAATAGGGAACCATAAAAAAAGGGATGGTGCGAGATAATATAGAATTTCAGAGAAAAGGGGATGCAACATCACGCTTAGTATTAGAAAAAAAGAAAAAAAAAAAAAAAAAGAAAAAGAAAGAGAGAACAAAAAAATTGGAAAACTCTTACTATTTTTTTTTTTTCCTTTTTCTTTTTTTCTCTTCGCGCTAAAAGGTTTCTTACTCGAAAAAGTTCGTTGATCGAGATTGTTTTGAGACCAGGTAAAGAGAGGATCGAGAAACGCGAGTTTTGACAGGACGATGATGCAATGATTTACCGGATGAAACTAAACGGGGGAGAAAATAATAAAAGAGAGGGAAAGAAAGAAAAAAAAGACAGAATGCAAGAAAGAAAGAAAGAAAGAAAGAGTAGCGAGAGCCAGATGAAAACTTAATACGTTTCCGTTAGAAGAGGCAGCTGAATAGTGGTGGGAGCAGATCGATCTTTGTTTTCCTTGATATATATTCTCCATCCCTCTTGTATCCTGGTGATCCTGATAAAAATCTTACGCGCAAGAAGACGGTTTTTTTTTTCCTAACCTAAGTGAGATCAACTTCGCCAGAAGTGTTCCTTCGAGATGTTTCTTTGCTTTTTTTAATCTTTTTTTTTTTTCATCGCGTTATTAATTCCTTCTGTTCTTTATTTATTTTCACGTTAGACAAATATTTTATCGGATACGGTTGTAACCATTTTTTTTTTATGTGATATAATATTATTTCATTAATGAAAATTGAATTGTAGATTTAAGATGTTTTTTTAATCTTTTTCATTTGTTTTTTTTTTTATTGCGTTATTAATTCCTTCTGTTCTTTATTTCTTTTCACGTTACACAGATATTTTATCAGATACGGTTGTAACCAATTTTTTGTTATGTGATATAATATTATTTCATTAATGAAAATTGAATTGTAGATTTAAGATGTTTTTTTATTCTTTTTCATTTGTTTTTTTTTTTATTGCGTTATTAATTCCTTCTGTTCTTTTTATTTTCACGTTACACAGATATTTTATCAGGTACGGTTGTAACCATTTTTTTTTATGTGATATAATATTATTTCATTAATGAAAATTGAATTGTAGATTTAGCGTATAAATAATTTCCTAACCTAAGTGGGATCAACTTCGCCAGAAGTGTTCCTTCGAGATGTTTCTTTGCTTTTTTTAATTTTTTTTTTTTTCATCGCGTTATTAATTCCTTCTGTTCTTTATTTCTTTTCACGTTACACAGATATTTTATCAGATACGGTTGTAACCATTTTTTTTTATATGATATAATATTATTTCATTAATGAAAATTGAATTGTAGATTTAGATAAATAATTTCTTATGTTATTTAGATAAAAGTTAACGACACGATAAATAAATAAATATTATCTCTTGAAAATAATTATTTTTAAAAAATATTAACTTTATATCATATTATCATAGGGTCGAATTTTTCTATACACTTTTCATTTAATAAAAGCAGACTAACCTACCTTGTTCTGTTTTTTTTTTTTTTTTTTTTTTTTTTAAAGGATCACGTTAGGTATGCATCCTAAACAAACTTATGAGCAATAATTATTACCAACAATGTTGTACAAACTTGTGTGGAATTTTAAATTTCTATTACTAAGAAAGCATAGTCGGTGTAAAGAAAAAAGTTCGAAATACGAGAAAATCTCGTCCGACCTTTCATTTCCATATCTTCCCACGAAAGGAAGTTCCCTTTTAAACCGTGCGCCTCTTGAACCTTTCTATATAAGTTTTCTGAAGCAACTATTTCGGTATTCACAACACCGCCTTTCCAAATTTTCAACTAGCATAAAAGCATCTCATTGTGCGTGTAACCTGTTCCCTTCTCCCTTCTCCCCCTCTTTCAACCGATATTATTCGCCTAATTTATCCGCTCGTTTTCTCTTTCTATTTCTCCCGTTCAAATTAAAATGAAATTATCTCGTTGAACGAAAAAAAAAACGAACAATTCAAAAATATTATCCGCATTTTTTTAGGAAACATAAAACGTTAAATTTAAAAAGTTGAATTTATAAAATTATCTCACATAGATAGTATATTTTAGTCATACATTGAACATAAAATTTGTGTAGGACGAGATAGATAGAAAAAGTATATTTGTATATTTTTTCATTTTATTAAGAACGTTTGGTACGAGAAAATATGAAAGAAGATAGAGGTTAGATGATAAATAACGGAGACGAGACGCGTGAAAAGCAAACGATCGAGTAGAAAAGTAAAAAAAAGATAAGAAGAAGAGGAAACTGACTTTTAGTCTCGACGTAAGACGCGTGGCAAGGTGTCGCGACGGAATAAAAAATAAAAATGAAGAAATAAGAGAGAGTGTGAGAGTGTGAGAGTGTGAGAGAGAGAAAGAGAAAGAAAAAGAGAGAAACGTTCTGCGGTATTTTGCTTATTCCCGATGCATCCAACGTGAAAAGATGAAGCGCCAGGGGCGTTGCAGCAAGCTGCAACCAACGCGTGTGGGATTTACTAATTTCTGGAAGGATTCAAACGGCACGAGACCTTTGCGTTATCCTCTACACCATCCTGCCAAGAGTATATCCGATCAAATATCGTATGCGGTAGCCGTTCCGTGAACGTTACACGATGTATATAGCTTCTAGACATCATGATATCGTCCATGATGCGGGACAAGGCGCCTGCCTGTGCCTGTGCCTGTTTTCTTTGTATCTTTCTATTCGTTTCAACGAACTCACCGGTTAACCTTTCTAGCACATACATTTATATACAGGAGCTTGATGTTATTGTTGTTTCATATATGCATGTTTCAATAATTTTAATAATATATCTACGAATTATATATATAATAAATAAAACATGTCACATGAACACGTAATGTGTATTTTTTTATTTATTTAATAATATTTTATTGAACCTAGAACGTAAGTTTTCCTAAATGCTATTAATTACAGTTAGCACATATATACAGGAGCTTGATGTTGATGTTATTGTTGTTTCATATATGCATGTTTCAATAATTTTAATAATATATCTACGAATTATATATATAATAAATAAAACATGTCACATGAACACGTAATGTGTATTTTTTTATTAATTTAATAATATTTTATTGACCCTAGAACATAAGTTTTCCTAAATGCTATTAATTACAGTTAGCACATATATACAGGAGCTTGATGTTGATGTTATTGTTGTTTCATATATGCATGTTTCAATAATTTTAATAATATATCTACGAATTATATATATATAATAAATAAAACATGTCACATATGAACACGTAATGTGTATTTTTTTATTTATTTAATAATATTTTATTGAACCTAGAGCCTAAGTTTTCCTAAATGCTATTAATTACAGTTAGCACATGCATTTATATACAGGAGCTTGATGTTATTGTTGTTTCATATATGCATGTTTCAATAATTTCAATAATATATCTACGAATTATATAAATAAAACATGTCACATGAACACGTAATATGTATTTTTTTTATTTATTTAATAATATTTTATTGACCCTAGAGTCGAAGTTTTCCTAAATGCTATTAATTACAGTGTAGTATAATATAATATATAGGTGAAACAAAAGGGAAATTAAAATAATGTAATTATTATTAAAGTTATTATTATAATAGTAGTAACACACTGAAAGTAGATATTTAATATACTGGTTTTATAATAGTAGTATAGTAGTATTGTTAATTATTAATGAGTTTTTAATTATTAATGATTATGTAATGATTAATTATTAATGATTACAAGAAATATTTATATTTGTTTCAACTCACTCTAATTGTACACGTTATAAAAAATGTAATTTATTGTAAATATTTAACGAATTTATTCACCAATCTATTTTTTTTCTTTAAAATTTCTTACGAATCGTATGCATTATTTATTATCGTTGCATGCAGGATCATTTTTTAACTAGCCTCAAACGCAAAAGATCAAGGGGAACGTAGTAGTAATAGTCATGCGATGGATTTTTACCTTGACCACTTATTCAACGATTCGTCAAATTGTTATCCAAGAATATTCTCCTTCCGAACGTAATAAAAAAACAAACAAGAAAGAAAAAATTTAAGCACGGAGGATCAGCGTGCACAAGCCATAATTTGGATTCACGATACTCGAGGGCAGTACCTTTTTATGCAAGTACTTCTTGCAGTCATTTATATGTTTTATTATCTCTTACGGTTGGCCGTGAAACATTAGTGTGTCCGTCGTAAATGTATATACAACAATATTACAAAGATATTACTCTGTGGATTTTGAGAGAAAGAAAGAGAGAGAGAGAGTGAGTCAAAAAAGTGGTGGTCCCTTTTGATTGGGTCCCTGTACCGTTTCCCACCAATTCTCGAGTTAAATGCATTATACTCTCTGCGATAAAATGTTACCTTGAAACATTGTTTAAATACTTCAAATATACGTGCAAACAAAGGAAGGAACTATAAGTTTCCTGTTTGCTTTTTCTTTCCCTTTATTTTCCCTTTATTTTCTTTTTAATTGAATTTATCTTTTGTAATCAATTTTTTTCGAAAATATTGACTCGATTAATGTTGAAAATCTATGTTGTTTCAAATCATTACTTTTTAAAGTCATATTTTTCTAAAGAAAATACTTACATTTGTTTGTTCCATTTTCGCGAACCAATGTTATCTAGGTGGGGGTGGGGGGAAAGGGAAGTAATAAAAAGGTCGGGATCGTTTGGAAACAAAAATAGGGGGACGTACGTTGATTTTATTTCTTTCTTTCTTTCTTTCTTTTTCAAGCGGTTCAACTTCTTACGTTGAATAGTTCCTTTTCCGTGAAATGTTTATATTACGTTTACTGTAGATAGAACTGTGAGATAGAAAAAGCATTTCCTGAGTGTGAGAAGGGGGACGAGGAGGTGGGAGGGGGGGGTCAGATAAAGATAAAAAGAGAAACCCCAACAACGAGTCGATTCAACAAACTGTATACTTGGTTCTCTCTCTCTCTCTCTCTCTTATCCTTTCTTTCCTTCTTTACCGTTTACCGTGTTTTTTTGTACCATTTCTTGAACAAATATTGGACAGTATTCGTGGCCAGTATAAGCGGCAAGTTGCAAACCGAGGGTAGCAATAGCACGTGCCATCTACCACCGTTGCTGCATTTCTTGTGCACCGATATTATTACGTTCTTGCACCGATTCGCTCGAGCACGTTCTTTTCTTCCACCACCACCGCCACCACCCTTTGTTGTTTCCATTTCAATTTAACGATCGTTGATTTTTTTTCATCCTGTAATTTATGCAAATTACTTCGATACGTAATACGCCATATGTTATTTGGTTACGTTTGTTTATCATATACAACGAATTGAAAATAATTAATTTGCGTGGGTGAGATGTTTATTTAAAATTAATATAGTATTAATTTATATTTGTTATTGTAAAATATGATATTTTGTTTATTTTTTATGTATTTTACGCGTTATTTTTCTCGTTTTAGTTGAAATGTATAAATCTTGCTTTTGTGTGTGTGTGTTAGAATACTTTAATAATATATTAGGTAAAGTATCTATTAGGATACGATAAAGAATTTTAACACGTTCTTGTTATTGTAAATAAAATATTTCGTAAGCTAACAGGTGTATGATATATATAGAAGTAAATAATAGAAAACTAATGTTAATAAAAAAAAAATGTGTATAAATTGCATTCTCAATATACGTACGTATTATTGCATATAAAAAAAATACGGGTTTAAAAAATAATATATTCCAACATTAGTATTGTAAGTTACGTTAAATTTCGATACAATTTTGCTCGAATTATTGGACGAATGGGAAAACAAGATGATTATTTCACGGTTAAAGTAGGAAGAAAAAAAGAAACAAAAATAGAAGAAACAAAACAAAACGAAACAAAAAAAACAAAGTTGGCCTTTTTCTTTTAAAGGTTCGTTTTATGCATCTTAACGATCGGTTTCTCGATGCGAAGCGCGATATTTATGGCCACCTCTACCACGTTGCCGACGCTCGTGCATTATGGTCTGTGCAGTACGTGCATACAAACCATATAACCCATAACACCCATCCGGTATTCTTCTGCTTCGCCACGGGCGCCGACGTTTTGATACGTTTCGATCGAGAAAACAAAACAAAACAAAACAAAAATAAAAAATACATCGATCTCTCGGTCTAATTCGAACGAAAGGATAACGATATCATTCATAATTTATTTCAACGAATAATGACAATTGGATTCATTTTTTATATAAATATTTAATGGTGGGGGGAGGGAAAGGGTGGTGTACGAAATTACGTGTACAATTTTCAGTTCAATCGATTTTTTACTTTTCTTATTTTATTTTTTTCTGTAATATATAGTAAACTTTATATTAATTATAATTAATTACTATTGTAATAATAATTATATTTTATTAATGGTATAATATAGTTATAACTATTAATAATTATAACTATTTTGTAAGTTATTATTATTATTTATATTATTATTTTTTTCTGTAATATGTAGTAAACTTTATAATAATTATAATTAATTACTATAGTAATAATATTTTTTTAATGGTATAATATAGTTATAACTATTAATAATTATAACTATTTTGTAAGTTATTATTATTATTTATATTATTATTTTTGTCTGTAATATATAGTAAACTTTATAATAATTATAATTAATTACTATAGTAATAATATTTTATTAATGGTATAGTATAGTTATAACTATTAATAATTATTATATAACTATTTTTTTTATAAGTTTATTATAACGTGCAAAGGTATTGCATTCGAAGTAAGAAAAGAAAATGTTTCGATTGTTGAAAAAATTTTTATAGGAATTCTATAGAATACTCAACCAAACCGAGTATTTTTCTAAAAAGAAGAAGAGAAGTATGAAAAAAAGAAATATAATAGAAATGGTCATGGATCAACGATATTCACGGTTTTTATTCGTTGATCCTTTTCTTTCGTGGTCTAACGTTTTTTTTTTTTTGTTCAACTGTAAAGAATATTGACACTTTGAAACATCGTTGAGACGATCAAACGATTTCAAAGATTCAAAATCAAGGAGATATATTCAAAATGTCATGACGAAAAATGTCATGACGAAAAATGACAATGAAATTTTTCCTTGAAAGAATTTTGCTTTTTTTTCTTTCATTATCCTTGCCTTAAAATTCTTATTGACGATTCCTTCCTTTGTCGAAAATATTTTCAAACGGTAAGGAGATTATTATAATTCTACGCGCGCGCGCGCGTATATCGTATTATTTACAAATCATTTCATCCTATCGATACGAAAAATACAAAAATTTATTTTTATTATAATAAATATTATTACGTTTTAATTTTACGTATTCATTTACTTTAGCAAATTTATATCTCACATTTTCTTACAATAAAATAATCTTACGATAAAATTCAAATACAAATTATTATTATCTAAATATAATTAACAAAAAATACATCAATCAATTTATACACTGTAAATAATTAAATAATATATAATTATTATATACTAATATTGAATCGTGATCGAAAAATAAATAAAAATTTGATTTAAAATTAATTATTATAAAATCTTTAAAACATAAATATAATAATATATAATAATAATAATAATAATAAATAAAATAGATAATTTAAATAATAAAATATACTATTATTACTATTATCATATTGACCATCGTCGTTTCCATAGTCTTTCTTGTTGTTATATTATTGTTACTATTTTTATTATTATTATTATTATTATTATTATTATTATTAAAGAAGTTGTTAAAGTTGGCACGCGTTCCCTCGTATATTTGGTGATTCGTGTAAGTGTTAAGTAGCGCTCGAGCGGCACGGTCACCTGCCTTCACGGTGGAGTGACTTGTAAATCACTCCACCGAAACTGGGGTACGTGCCGCGTTATAGGACACAAAGAGAACATGAAAGAAGAAACAACAAAAAATTAACGGGGAAAGAGAGAGAGAGAGAGAGAGCCTTTAATGGAAGCAAAACAATGTGGTCCACAAGCGAAGAAGAATTTCAATGAAGAAAATTTCTCTTAATTTTTTTTTTGTTTCTTATATTATACATATATCCTTTTTTTTATTCCTTTATGCATTATACGAGGACAAATTTAATATTATATATTTTTTACGACAAAAAAAAAAGAAAAAAAAAACAAATAAAATTCGAACGGAAACGAGTCTCGTTAAAGTTTAATACTTCGAATGATTTTGATAAAGAAAAAAATATATATACGGTAACAATCTCGTAATTATTAGTTGCAACGAGAGAGGAACAGTATTTTTTTTTTATTGTTGTTCTTATTCTCGTTCGGGAATTATTCCTACGGGATTCTTTTGTCGGTAGACGAAGCTAAAGCACGCGTGCTGCACGTGCTCACTCTGGGCGAACGTGACTCGACCGACATTGCGCTTTATGCGCTTTATATTATGCACTTTTAAAATAAAAAAAGAAAAAAAATCGTCTTATTTAACTCGCTTCGAAGTCGGCAAGCTTAATGTAAAACAAAAGCATTATCAATGCTCTCTCGAGTATTGTAATTCGAAATTTACTCTCTCTCTCTCTCGTAGTTTTGATTTCAAAGTTTGAACATTAATCTCTAAATCTGTGCTCGCGTTTAAATCATCAAAAGTTGTTTGTTTCTATATGCATTATTTGATAAGCTGATTTTATATCAAATGTTATTTCATTTAATTAAATAACTAAATATTAATCCTCTGTACTCTCGAGAAGTTACTAAATCACCGTTTGTATTTTATTGAGGTTTTATTTTGAATACCTTTTGGTTTCGTGAATGCATTCAACAAAACATGCGTGCAATACGACAATTTTAAAATTATATAATCTAGCATTATTATCTCACGAATGTTTTATAATGATAGACGAAAATAATAATCGAGTAGAAAAATTACAAATGAATTTTCATTCATAGAATAACTGTCTTTCTTTTTTTTCTCGTTATACGAAGTATTCCGATAGAAAGGAAATTTATTTTGGTGAATTCACAGTCTGGAAAGATCGAACCTGAATTGATCTCTCATGCATACTCATGCCACACGCCCCCCCCCCTTCCCTTTCGTAACTCATCTTTGGTCTCTAAAACAGCTTATAACCCAGAATATCGGGTTGTGGGACTTTTTTTCGTACGGTTACACATCCGATGCTCACCGTATGTCAGGATGGACCACCAGATGGTCCACGAGATGATCGTCTGCTTCGCCAGCTCTACCATCTGATGCCGAAATTTCGCATTGTTTCTCTTCGATAGGAAATAAATTCGCGAATTAGTCTTCTTACTAACACTACGATGAAGTTATTTTATATTTTTTATCTTAATTTATTTAACACAACAAAATTTTATCCTCGAATCACGTAAGATTTCATTACGATAATTGCAATAATCTGAACAATTTATTCTCCATTGAATAAAATGAGATAATTATTCCCTAATTGAGTGATTTGTCGATGATTTAACGAGAGAATGAGAAAAAATGATACAAATTTTCAATTTTAAATGTATATACATAAATATTATTTTATATGTTTTGGTCATGAAAAATTTACTTAAGAATTTGTTACATTTTTCTTCCTTTCGATAAATTCGAAAATATTATTCACAGTCGTTCAAGATTTCGTCATTTTTATAGCATCGAACCTGCGAGAACGGAATTTGTTTCGAGAAAAAGAATGTCTACGGATTTATTATATAGTAGCATATTTATTTGACCTGTTGGAACCCCAAAAATCGTGCGAGAAGAAAGATGTGAACGTTAGAAAATTCTTCTGAATGCAATTCCATCGAAAAAGAATTTTAGAAGATATAAAAGCTAAACTAATTCTTCTATTGATCGAGCTAACACTCCTGCTGGCAGTTCTTTTTTTTTCTTTAGAAAAAAAAGACATCGTCTCTATGTTCAACTTGTAACCGCAAGCGACTATCATTAACAGGGGTTCAACCCTGTGAAAGATGAAGAAAACGGAAGATGGCCGAGCCGCACCTATTAAAAGGGCAGCCAATTTCTATCGTAAGCATAGATAATAATAGCTGAGTGGTCTATGGGGTTACACCATAAAATCCTTTGTAAACCGCAAATGGTTTTGTCTTCGTCTTTCTTCGTTTCTTTTTTTTTATTTTCTATTTCACACCCAAGACACGATTACGAACGACGTAAATGTTCGATCTATGGGGTGCCCTATCTGTTCTTCCCTTTTAGTTGGGGTTATTCTTTTTTATTATCAATATAAAAATAAATAAATTTATTTGCTCTAATAAATATTAATTCGAATATAATACACATGAGATGTGATGATTATATTATAAATATTTACACAAGTATATAATATTAAATATATTTTATTATTTAATTAATAATAATGTAATTAAATATATATATTTAAATTGAAAGAAACAAACGTATTAGAGATAATGTTTAAAAGAAAAATAAAAACAAATAATTATCGTTGATTAATACAATCTCAAATAGATTATATACGATTGATCATCGTTAATGTGATACAAGATAAATATAATAATTATATAACGTGTAAATATATATCTTCGAAACGTCAACCAAAAGTAAACTCCGATGTTAACGAGAAAATAAAATCAAATACAATTCGTTGATTATGTTGTTCGAGTTGATAAAATCACGAGGATGTGTAATTTTCAGTTCTTACGTATTAAATCATCAGGATAAAAGTGGCGGTGAGGTGGGAAAGGGGAGGGGGCGGGGGCTATTGTTAGTTTACGAGCAACCTCGATACTCTTGTGGTTGAGCACGTACGATGCAATATATAAAAGAAAAAAAACTAAAAAGAAATAAAAAGAAAGAGAAAAAGAGAGAAAGAATGAGAGAATGAGATAGAATGAGATAGAATGACAGAAAATGAGAGAGAAAAAAATGAGAGAAAATGAGATAAAAAGAATAAGAAAACGAGAGAGAAAGAATGAGAAAATGAGAGAATGAGAGAACGAAAGAGAAAAATAATGTGAGAATGAAAGAACGAAAGGGAAAAAGAATGTGGGAAAGAGGAGGGATCGTACACAAACGTAATACTTATTCACTCTCGATTTCAACGACGAAAGAGAACTCGAAGAGAGTCGATGACGTTGCTGATGACAACGATGATGACGATGATGCTGATGATAGGAACAATGAAGACGACAACGAAAACGACGAAGACAACGACGAACGACAGTAAAGACGACGGGCAGCCATTATTTCTTCGGTTTCACGAGAACCAAAGAGGAAAGAAGAGAGTGAGAGAATGTTTGTGAGAAAGAAAGAGAGAGAGAGAATTGATAGGTACCAGTTTCGCAGTTCTTCGTGCTCGTATACACGTGCGATGACATGTGGCTGGCGCGGCAGACCGCTTTTACCTCCACTTTGCGTTCTCTTCTCTCTCTCTCTCTCTTTTTTCTCATTTTTTTTCTTCTCTTTTTTACCACGAAGACGCGTTACCCATATCGCTCGAACGACCTTACCGCGAGAACCCACTGCCAGCTTCCGGGGCAAAGAACCCATATAAATGTGGTTATTTTGTTGGATTAAAAAGATATTTTTATTCCTCTCTCTCTTCGATTTAAAAGAATGACTTAATTTTTTTTTCTTTCTTTTTTTTTACGGTATCGTGTGACTTTGAACTTGCGTCGCGATGTTTCGAGATTTTTTTTCTTTCCGTTTTTGTCATCGATGGTACACGTTTTATTTATTTCATTTAATACGTTAAAACGTTATTATGGTTTGATTTAATTTTCTTGTCTTTTTTCTTTTTTTTTTGTTATACAATATCGTATGGGTTTTGAACTCGCGTCGCGATGTTTCGAAATTTTTTTCTTTCCATTTTTGTCATCGATGGTACATAAATACACATGGTATTTATTTCATTTAATATGTTAAAACGTTATTATGGTTTGATTTAATTTTCTTGTCTTTTTTCTTTTTTTTTTTTGCGGTATCATGTGACTTTGAACTTGCGTAGCGATGTTTTGAGATTTTTTTTCTTTCCGTTTTTGTCATCGATGGTACACGTTTTATTTATTTCATTTAATACGTTAAAACGTTAATTATGGTTTGATTTAATTTTCTTGCCTTTTTTTTTTTTTTTTTTAATACAGAATCGCGTGAGTTTTGAACTCGCGTCGGCGATGTGTCGAGATTTTGTATTCTTTTCATCAACACGTTGTTCCGTTTTTGTCACGCGTCGCTATCGATGGTACACGTTTTATTTATTTCATTTAATACGTCAACAGGTTATAATGGTTTGTAATGAAATAGTCGAGGAAAAACGGCTCGACGTGATGGAACGCGTTAATTGAATTATTTGTTTTCGATATTGGCGATACGAATATCGTTTTATATATCCATTCGATAATAATTATTACAATTATTCATAGTTCGCGTGATTATAATTTCGTAGGGATTATCATCTACTCTTGCTTGAAATATTGAAATTAATTTCTATTAATTCTTGTTTCAAGGCAAAAATTTCCTAGGCAAAAATTTCCTAGGCAAAAATAAATGGTAAAATAAATAGAAAAGATATTTAATATTTGTTTTTTATCTAACACGTGGATAATAATAATAAGGCATTGGTAAACAACATCTCAAAATAAATACGTGATAACCCGCATGAAAGATACGATACAGTAGGGATAACTTAAACTTCTAAAATACGAAAATGATCATCGTCATGATCCCAACATTTGTCGTTAATAAATAAAATGATAAGAAACACATCTTGTAAATTACATCTTCAAATCGTATACGTGTCTAAGACGGTGATAAAAGTTACAAGATAAAGTCTAACTTTTTTTTCTTTTTTTTAAATTTTATATTAAAATATTATATAAGAGTAACAATTATTTATGCAAATTGATTGTTACAGATCTGTTCATTTTACGAATAATAAAAAAAATGTGCAAAATTTAGATTATTTTAATAATAATAATTTTATTTGATTTAAAATAAAAAATTACATATATATATATATATATAGACCAGAAAACATAATTAAAATATCTCTTCGATTAACTCGAATGATTTCAGCAATTTAATTAAGAAAAAGATACCGCGTAGATTATTAATTTTTTATTTTTTTTTTTTTTTAAAAGGAACACCCATATATTTAATCCCACGTCAAGATTTTTCCGATCGCTATCGTCTTACGTTTTCCTCTTCCTTTTTTCATTTTATGAAATTAATTAGCTCGTTTTTTCGCACAGACGTGAATCAGTTTCCGAGAGAGATAGTAAAAATAAAATAAAAATAAATTTAAAAATCGTGACACCTTCTCCGAGACAGAGACAGAGAGAGAGAGAGAAAGAGGGGGTTAAAAACCCAACGCTTATTGGTGGGCTTGCTTTGATTGCATTCACTATCACCTGGCCCTCTTGCAGGTGGTAACGCGTTCCTCGACACCGGGGGAATTTATTCCCCTTTTCGATTATTATTAGTCAACCATTCGAACAACCGTCTAGAGCAAGTTTCACTACCCTCTATTGTAGATAGACACGTGCGATACCCCTTCCCTAACCGTATCCACCCCCGTAATCATTCCCCCCTTTACGTGGACCCACCTACGATAACAACCCGATCTTATCGAAGGTAAAAATTACGACAGTCGTAATTCCAAATGTTCGAGAATTCTCGAACGTTGAAACTTCCCCTCCCAACTCCCCCTCCCCCTTCCCCTACCTCCTATTCCCTTCCCCCGTGTATATGCGGCGTTTCAAGCATCAGCGAATTTAATTAGTCGATAAATTATTCCAACGTTTCGATTAATTTGCTTTTGTTTTCCTTTTCATTCTTTTACACCGATGTAGATTTATTGTAATCCTGATAGATTATTTATTCACGATAAAAATATGGAATCGTTGGAAAATTTGTCGTGAATACTCATTTTTTTTTTTTTTTTCAACAAAGGAATAAACAGAATTTTATTTTATTATTATATTAAAAATAGGATCTTACACACACACACCGTTAGTAATATTTTATTGTAAGATATTAATGTTATATGAAAAAAAAAAAATGAAATAGAAATCAAAGTCAAAGTTGGAAAATTTGTCGTGAATGCTTATTTTATTTGTTTTTTTTTTTTTCAACAAAGGAATAAACAGAATTTTATTTTATTATTATATTAAAATAGGATCTTACACACACACACACCGTTAGTAATATTTTATTGTAAGATATTAATGTTATATGAAAAAAAAAATGAAATAGAAATCGAAGTCAATGTTGGAAAATTTGTCGTGAATGATTATTTTATTTGTTTTTTTTTTTCAACAAAGGAATAAGCAGAATTTTCGATTAAATATTATATTAAAAATAGGATCTTACACACACACACCGTTAGTAATATTTTATTGTAAGATATTAATGTTATATGAAAAAAAAAAATGAAATAGAAATCAAAGTCCAAGTTGGAAAATTTGTCGTGAATGCTCATTTTTTTTTTTTTTCAACAAAGGAATAAACAGAATTTTATTTTATTATTATATTAAAAATAGGATCTTACACACACACACACCGTTATTAATATTTTATTGTAAGATATTAATGTTATATGAAAAAAAAAAAAATGAAATAGAAATCAAAGTCCAAGTTGGAAAATTTGTCGTGAATACTTATTTTTTTTTTTTTCAACAAAGGAATAAGCAGAATTTTATTTTATTATTATATTAAAATAGGATCTTACACACACACATACCGTTATTAATATTTTATTGTAAGATATTAATGTTATATGAAAAAAAAAAAAAAATGAAATAGAAATCAAAATCCAAGTTGGAAAATTTGTCGTGAATACTCATTTCTTTTTTTTTTTTCAACAAAGGAATAAACAGAATTTTATTTTATTATTATATTAAAAATAGGATCTTACACACACACACACCGTTAGTAATATTTATTTTGTAAGATATTAATGTTATATGAAAAAAAAAAAAATGAAATAGAAATCAAAGTCCAAGTTGGAAAATTTGTCGTGAATACTCATTTCTTTTTTTTTTTTCAACAAAGGAATAAACAGAATTTTATTTTATTATTATATTAAAATAGGATCTTACACACACACATACCGTTAGTTATATTTTATTGTAAGATATTAATGTTATATGAAAAAAAAAAAAATGAAATAGAAATCAAAATCCAAGTTGGAAAATTTGTCGTGAATACTTTTTTTTTTTTTTTCAACAAAGGAATAAACAGAATTTTATTTTATTATTATATTAAAAATAGGATCTTACACACACATACCGTTATTAATATTTTATTGTAAGATATTAATGTTATATGAAAAAAAAAAATGAATAGAAATCAAAGTCCAAGTTGGAAAATTTGTCGTGAATGCTCATTTTTTTTTTTTTCAACAAAGGAATAAACAGAATTTTATTTTATTATTATATTAAAAATAGGATCTTACACACACATACCGTTATTAATTTTTTGTAAGATATTAATGTTATATGAAAAAAAAAAAATGAAATAGAAATCAAAGTCCAAGTTGGAAAATTTGTCGTGAATACTCATTTCTTTTTTTTTTTTCAACAAAGGAATAAACAGAATTTATTTTATTATTATATTAAAATAGGATCTTACACACCACATACCGTTAGTTATATTTTATTGTAAGATATTAATGTTATATGAAAAAAAAAAAAATGAAATAGAAATCAAAATCCAAGTTGGAAAATTTGTCGTGAATACTTTTTTTTTTTTTTCAACAAAGGAATAAACAGAATTTTATTTTATTATTATATTAAAAATAGGATCTTACACACACACACCGTTAGTAATATTTTATTGTAAGATATTAATGTTATATGAAAAAAAAAAAATGAAATAGAAATCAAAATCCAAGTTTTACTCGGTCGCGCGTGTTCATCGTGTTTTCTCGGAAGTTTAATATCTCTCTCTCTCTCTTAACTTGTTTGATCTGCCTTTATCACCACGAGCACACGATTATGACAACGTCCGCCGTTTGCCTGCATGGCAAAAGACCATTTTTTTCTTACCCACCCTCGTCGTTTTTTCCTGGCAATCACTTATGCGGGAGTACGCACCTGGCTACCCTCCTGGCGCGAGCGTTAGTTCCTTATCCCTTTGACCACCTTACCTGAATCTACCTATATCATATTTCTACGTACTTCTAGTCGTCTTTGATTCGTTCCGTGACTTGCGTATTTTTCTTCTTTTTTTTATTTTTCTTTTTTTCCTTTACAATCGGTCTCTCCCATACGAATCATCTTCCTTCCATTCGTTTATACGTTTTTATATATAGATTTATGATTTATTTTTTTTATTTATATTTATATATATATATATATATATGGGACACGTACACACACACATATACTTCGATATTAATATTCAGTTTCTATCAATGCTAAACTTATGCTATTCGATATCATTAATAACGTACATTCTTAAGAATATATTTTAATATTAAATATTTAAATGTATATATATATTTAAAAGTTTTATGTATATGTACTTAAAAGAAGTAAAAAATAATACAAAAAAAGTTACCAACAACAATTCCCTTTGATACGTTATTTATGATGGTATTTAAGTAAATTATGCCACCATTGTTACATTTTAGCATTTACCATAGGAGATAAAGGATAATAAATATTGGTAGAAAAATGTAACACACCGATATAAACATATACCGAAGGCCAAAGTTACAACGACCTAATTAAAGTAATTGGCAGCTGTTCAGAAGTCGTTCGCATTTTTTACTCAATTATCGATGCAACTATGCACGATAAGTGTTCTCGAAGGCTCGCTTATTTTCACCAAGAGGGAATCGTTACAAGCTTCGATTCTGACGAAGAGAATGGTGATTCTATATTGAATTCATTGTTCGACACCTTTATATCTTTGATCGATCGACCATAACAACAACAATAACGAATGTGATAATGATTATTAAGAAATTGTAGAAACCTACTTTTTTTTCTAAATTTGATTATTGTTTTCTATTTTTCCAAACAAAGAGTACTTTCGTGAATTTTGATTACAATTAATACGACGAAATATGATTTTGAATTTTTACCTGTCTCATTATTAAACTATTAACTAATAAAAAATAATTTTATAAACAAGATAAAGAACAATTATTCTAGAAAATGATTTGTTTTAAATTTTTATTTCTTCTAAAAGGGGAGAAAAATGTATTTAGTGTTTCAGAGTTTTTTTTTCGTACCATTTTCAGATATCGTATAGTAAAAATAATTCCAATTATACGTCAAAATTGTTCATACCGAATTATTACAAATATAAACAATCGATGTATGGGGATGTGGGAAAAAGAATTTTTACCTGCCTCATTATTAAACTATTAACTAATAGAAAATAATTTTATAAACAAGATAAAGAACAATTATTCTAGAAAATGATTTGTTTTAAATTTTTATTTCTTCTAAAAGGGGAGAAAAATGTATTTAGTTTTTCAAAGTGTTTTTTTTGTACCATTTTCAGATATCGTATAGTTAAAATAATTCCAATCATACGTGAAAATTGTTCATACTGAATTATTACAAATATAAACAATCGATGTATGGAGGTGTGGGAAAAAGAATTTTTACCTGCCTCATTATTAAACTATTAACTAATAGAAAATAATTTGATAAACAAGATAAAGAACAATTATTCTAGAAAATGATTTTTTTTAAATTTTTATTTCTTCTAAAAGGGGAGAAAAATGTATTTAGTTTTTCAAAGTGTTTTTTTTGTACCATTTTCAGATATCGTATAGTTAAAATAATTCCAATCATACGTCAAAATTGTTCATACTGAATTGTTAAAATATAAACAATCGATGTATGGGGGTGTGGGAAAAAGAAAAATATCGATTCTTTTGAAACTTTTCAATCGAAATAACCTTCGAATAACAAAAAAAGAGATCTACATATATATCTATATATAATAAAGATAGCAAGTTTTGTATATGAACGATCACGAATTGAATTTAACAAAAGATCGAAAAACGCGTACATCGACGAGGGAGTTTAACGATTTGAGGAGAAAATTTCCATCTGCCTTTGGAATATTGAAATGGGAATCATCCGTACCCATCGTATAAACCATCAATAATAGCAAACCCTTTTTTCCACGATAATACTCGATATATTATATATATTTTTCTTGAAAAATATCCCCATTGAAAGAGAGATGATGAGAAATCAGTGTCCGTGTGTGCGTGCGTATATAAGATAAAATTTTCTTTTTCTTCTTTTTTTTTGTATATTTCCTCTCTCCCATTTCTTTTATTTTCTTCACCCCTTTTCGGGTGTATACTTTTCTCTAGAAAGATCTCATTTGAATAAGACATCAAGTACGTATCGAGAGAAGAACTGGCAGCTGTAGAAGAATGGACCCTGGTCTTGAATTTTCCATACTTTTTCGCTGAGATTTGTACGCAGGTATGTGTGTGTATGTGTGTGTGAGTGTATGTGTGTGCTGTTTGAACGATGCGGGCACGCGCGTCAAACCTTACGATTAACGCGTGCGTTACTTTTTCCGTACCCTTTTCTCTAGCAACCAAATATAATATAACCCTACCCTTTTTCGAGAAACATCTATTACTATGGTAGAATCAGAAGGTTCTCGATCCTGCGAAATGCTGGAATGAACAAAGAAAAATCTTAGGGTGGGGGAAAAGAGAGACGGAAAGAGAATGGGAGAGAATGAGAGAGAGATATTTAAGCAAAGTAGCAGATGCTGGGAAGAACCATGACGGGTGGGAAGGATCGGTAGGATACCACCTAGGGAGTAAATGTCAAAACAGGGATTATCTCTTAAGTTTTTCTAACATTTTTATTTTTCTTTTCTTTTCTCTTTCATTCGCTGATTTTACGAAATGTGTGCATGGTTTTTTATTTATCATCATTTAAAAAAAAAAAATAAAGATTTAATATCATAACAAATTTTAAATATGATTATACTTATTCATATATATTTTTATTAATTTTCCAAGAATATCATACGTGTGTCATTGGGTTATTCATAAGATAAAGACTCGAGCGTTTAACTACTGAAACTCGTTTATCGATTTAAAGAATGAAGTAGAGAGTCCTTGCGATCAACATATCGAATGATAGGATCGAAACATCGATGGGACGATATTTAATGGACGTTTAATTAAAAAAAAATTCTTATAATCTAATTCACGTCACGCCTCATTTAAGAAAGAAAGAGAGAGAGAGGGGGGCAAAAAAACAACATAAAATTAATGTAATTGAAATATTTTCTTTGACAAAGCCATAGGTCCATTAAGAATCCTGTTCTATTATATACCATCATAAATATTAATCATATCAATTTTTTTATTTTAATGACAATTTTAAAAATATAAATTATTCTCACGTCGTAAAATATTCAACGTCATTATCCCACGATTTTGAGCTATCGGTTATATCAAGGAACAAAATCCAGGATAATTTTCGTTTCTTTTAAAAAAATAAAAAACAACAAAAACACGACGAACCGTACCATGCACGATGTAATCGTAACGTAATGTGACTCCTTCCCTCCCTCCCTCCCTCCCTCCTCCTTCTCCTCCACCACCACCCCCCCGTGCATATTTCCCACGCATTTTCGGTTTGCGTGGCAGGCACGTCCTGACACGCATAAAAGTTCACTCTTTTTATGTACCTTATTTTTATTTTACTTTATTTTATTCGATGGGACTACAACCTACCCATCCATTCCGTACAACAAAAATATATAGAGATAGAAAGATAGGGGAAAAGTGTGAAAGAGAGAGAGAGAAAGATATTAGAATCAGCTTTGCGTGGGTTCGCGGTGGGTAATTACCGGTTAGTAGCACGCACAGGACCTTCCATGGTGAAACGGTAACGAAAACACAACGATACCGCTAACCTTACAAACCATATGGTGTTTTCTCGCGAAAGAACCCAACGGTTTCGACACGTGACACATTGAACTCCCACGAGACAGTTCTTTTTTTTTTATTATTATATATACTAGATAAAATTATTTCTATTATTCAAAATAATTTTTTCTAAATTATATTGCATAAATAATTACTTTGATTGTTTATAAAAGTATTCTATATAATTTTGATAACGGTATTGAAATTATAAAACGATCAGAATTTACTCGCAAAAACAAAAGACACGTGTCAAAATAAATAAAACAAATAATTACAAGGATAAGTCAGTCATACGTCTTGTTTGATCGTCGAGATTACGTTTTTGTCTCTTATTGGAATTTATTGAGAGTAAATTGATAATTATCGAAAAGAGACAGGAGATTAAATTTGATTAAAATATTATTTTATTTGATTTTATTTTACGAGATATGTAAATCCGTTGATACAAAATTAACAAGAAAGAGGTCAGGTAAACAAAAAAATAAAGATAGTTACAGAGCAATTAATTGTATTAAAACGAACACGTAATAACAAATTTGTGGTGTATGTTTTATTAAATAAATTAATTCATTATAAATTAAATTATATAAATCATAGAACAATGAAACATGTTCAGAAAGGATAGAACAAACGAACGAAAGAACGAACGATATCATTGTGATTTTATTTGATTTTATTTTACGAGGTATATAAACCCGTTGATACAAAATTAACAAGAAAGATGCCAGGTAAACAAAAAAATAAAGATAGTTACAGAGCAATTAATTGTATTAAAACGAACACGTAATAACAAATTTGTGGTATATGTTTTATTAAATAAATTAATTCATTATAAATTAAATTATATAAATCATAGAACAATGAAACATGTTCAGAAAGGATAGAACAAACGAACGAAAGAACGAACGATATCATTGTGATTTTATTTGATTTTATTTTACGAGGTATATAAACCCGTTGATACAAAATTAACAAGAAAGATGCCAGGTAAACAAAAAAATAAAGATAGTTACAGAGCAATTAATTGTATTAAAACGAACACGTAATAACAAATTTGTGGTGTATATTTTATTCAATGAATTAAATTATATAAATATATCATATAACAATGAAACACGTGGAGAAAAGATAGAACGAAAAGACGAACGATATCATCAATGAAATCGAAATCAAATATGTTGCGCCGGTATCAACCGTTTATCTTCTATATAAATTTTCTGTTACTCTTATCATATCATATATATATATCCAAGATAATTTTCTCGCTAGGGGTATAAGAAAAGTAATAATCCTCGAGGCGAAGTAGACTAGAGCTAGACGTCGCTAAAACCGGTCTTTAAGAAAAAGAAAATCAAAAAAAAAACGTCATGCAACGGGCTTCTTGAGAGTAGAACGGCACACGTTCTCTGTAGAAATTGCCCACGTTTACTGGGTTAGTGTTGTGCACCTTGTCCGAGTTAAACGTCGCGCGAGTGGATCTTTCTATCGTTCCCCCCAGCCCCCTCCCCAGCCCGTTGCTACCATGAAACAACCATCCAGGAGAAGACTCCAGCTATTTCTTCATTTTGATCATGCGGGTCCGCCGGCGACATACCGTGACTATATACGTCTGGGTACCCACTGGCCCATACCAAGGTTGTTATACGGGATACACTGGCCTGGTCTGACAACCTGCTTGCTTCGAACGATCCTTTTCCCTTTCTTCTTCCTCTCCCTCTCAATTCGCCGTTCGCTAAAGCCACCACCACCACCACCACCACCATCACAAACTTACTTCGTCGTTGATGTTGTCGTTGTTGTCGTCTTTCGCGAAAAATCCAGCAAAATCGTACGCTCGCGAGTCCTTTTGAAATTTTTTTTACGATCAAACTTTTAGATAACCATTCGCAAAGCTATCGGATATTTGTTCTTCTTCTTCTTCTTCTTATACTTGTCCTTTTTAGTTTAGAGAGAGATATTTATTTTATATTTAAATTCATTCGAAATAACCCCACTTATCGAGATTTGTAATAATCAGATAACGTATATTGTCGAATAATGAATATTTATATATTTTATTTTTAAACTAACTTAAAAATAGATATATACTAACCTATTATATACAAACTAATAAAATTATATATTATAATAATAATAATAAGTAATTTGCACAGATCGTATAAAATTAATTCCCACGTGTATCGGTTATTATAAATTTACACCCCGACATATCAATGTTATAAAATATCTACTAATTTAAATCTTGATCCTTGTTAAATATCACATTTATGAACAACAATAAAAATCCTCGTACGAATGATCCTGCTTGGAAAACAGGACACACGACACATGATTATCAGGGGACAACGGAAGAACGCGCAGCATGCGAGTGTTAAAGAAGATTAAAAAAAAAGAAAGAAAAGAAAAATTATGGAAAAGGAAAAGGATGACAGAGGAAGAGAATTAGCGGTGGCTAAGAGAACGAACGAACGAAGAAGAAGAAGAAGAAGAAGGACGTTTTATAAAGGGTGGAGTCTCCCAGTTAATGACTCGGCTACTTTATGCGACAGCCGCATCAAAGAAAGACAGAGAGAAAGGGGTTGGGGTTGGGGTTGGGAGGGGGAAGGGAGGTAGAACTCTTCGCGGATGATTTTTCGAGGTTGTGGGCTCGATGGTTGGTTGAATGTGGGCATAGGGGCGATCGTACGAGCAATCGTATTCTACCTTGAATGCGAGAAAAGACAACTTAGAGGACAACAACGATAAGGAGTAGGAAAAAGAAGAAGAAGAAGAAGAAGAGGAGGAGGAGGAGGAGGAGGATACAGGAGGTATTACTCGCGTGCGCGCGAGCACGCGCGCGCGCGCATTGAAAAGGCAGGTGCTTTGTTACTACTACTCTACTCTTATAAAGTTCCTTTCTCGTTTCAACCATCGGTTCGGTTCGGTTGGGTTCCTCTCTCTATCGTATCTTTTAATACTACCAGTCGTCTCTCCTTCGTAAAGAACATTCTGCCATGAGCCGAAAGAAGTAAGTATTAAGTATACCTTCTACGCATCTGCTGCTATCTCTCTCTCTCTCTCTCTCTCTTTTACTGTCCGAGGTGTACGCACACGAATGAATGAGTGAGTTAGTGAGTTAGTGAGTTTTGGATGGACCCACTCGAGGAAGCACACAACCCGTCGTCTTCTTCGTCTTCGTGGAGTAGTCCTCGTCGTCATAGTCGTTGTCGTTGTCGGCATGGACAAAAAAAAAGAGAGAGAGGGAAGAATCGAGCCACGCGCCAACCATCCCCACTATGCGCTACCACCATCATCATCATCCACACGGAGAAGAAGGAGGAGTAGGGGCTAACTTTTTCGGATCTTTTTCTGTTCATCTTGAGATTCCTCGTTTGTTTCTTTTTTTCTTTTTTTTACTCCGGTGACATCCGGTCTCCCTTTCTCCCCCCCCCCACTTCCCCACTCATTCATTCTTAACTCTTTCTTGAGTTTGATCGAACCGACTGCTTTTTTTTATCGGTTGTCTCTCATCCCCCCTCCCCCTCCCTAACTGTATATAAGTATGTAATATGCGAAATTTATGTGTAACATATTTATTGCGAAGTATTTGTATCGGATTGGTGATTTGTCGTTAATCTTGTCCAGTATTATTAATGCTTAATCTTGCGCATTTTTTTATTCTTTTGTATGTAACTCGTCAATCTCAATATTTAAATCTGTAAATTTTCTCGAGATTTTAATCCACGTTACAGTATACGTATTAAAACGTCAGATTTAAACTCGATTAAAAATTGTCAATCGTTTGATATTAAAGATTCGTTTCGATACTCCGTAGTACTTAGTTATTTTTTAACGTTACGGTAATTGAAAATTAATTGAAATAAAGTTAATTAATTAAGGATTTGGAGAACGTTTAATGGTTCTTGCAAGAAAATTTTCCTCATTCGAATCATTGTCCCATACCACGGAATATTCTTCCATTCAAACTTCTCTTTCCATAGTTTTTGATTCCTGCAATTAGAACGACGTGTAGTGGCTTGCTTCTTAGAATTTCTAAGGTTAAACAAAAAAAGAGAAAGAGAGAAAGAGAGAGAGAAACCAACAAACAAACCCGAACTGGTGATCACACGCACAATATCCACCCACTCGGCCGTTATTTTCAATTCCGTTCATTCATGCTTTGAAAAACGTTCCCGTCATTATTATTATACGCATTGATAAACGATCGCGGGGTCCTCGTCAGGACGAACAATAAGCTTCCTTCCCCTCAAACAGCTCTTTGCCAGCCGGATACGACTAGTTCCGAGCTTTTCTGACCCTTCTCTCTCTATTTCAAAGCATGTTGCTAACTTTTGTCGATTTGCGCGTTCTGATCGTAATCTTACCTAAGTTTGAAAGTAGCCTGACTATAATAAAAATCGTGACAATGTATGTGTGTGTGTGTGTGTGTTGATCGATCTATTTAAATATCTTCTCGAAAAAGGGATCGATATTATGAAGTGATAGATCTGTAGGATCTATTGACGAGTTCGAAATTCTAAAGAAATATCCAAATCCTATTCTATTTTGTCAATTGATGTGGAATCGTTAAAAGATACTTTAATCGATATTTTGAAATATATTTTAAATATATATATAAATATATATAATTAATAATAATATATATTAATTATAATTAATTATTAATAATATATATAAATATATAAAAATATAAATAAATAAAAAATATATATATATATATAAATAATATTTAAATATATAGACTAGTGTTATATATTGGATTATTATTATTAATTATTGGATATTATATAAATGATTATATTATTTTTAAATATAAACTTTTCTTATCGTCCATTCTTTAAAATATACTTTTATATATACTTTATACGTTTGAATCTTTTATGATTAAATATAATAAACAAATATGTATAATATCGATAATAACTCGTATTGTATAACTATTGATAATACGAATGAAATGAATAAAATTCAAAATTCTCTAGCTGAGTTACACGACTCGATCGTTCTTGATAAAACAAGAAAAAAAAAAGAAGAAAAAAATATTAGCATTATCGTACCAAGACGTAGAATGATTATTCATCGAGCGTGTGTGTTAAGCGTAAAAACAGGGAACGGTTTTTGCGTCCAGGTGTACGAGAAGTTTTATGGGTTTTCTCGCCAAGGAAACGGAAAAAAGAAGTCACGGATACGGTCATAAACGTTATGGTGTTAGTTCGCACTATCCATGTCGTTGGAAAATATTTACGGATTGGTTAAATCTTTCTTTTCAATTTCGCGATTCGTATTTTTTAAAGACAATTTATTAATGAAGTATCAACGAGAATTAAGAACTATCGATACACGATTTTTCTTTTATATTATATTTATTTATTTACAATGAAAAGAAATTTTGTTAATTTAACAATTATATTTTTCATCGATATTGATTTTTTTTTTTAAGAAATTTTCATCAGACACTTTCAAAACGTATCGATGAGAAAACCTTCTTCTTTTTTCAGTTTTATATTCTATACGATTGTTAAACATTTTTATTAACTTTAATAATAATTATTGTTTTCTTCTTCTAATATTCAATTACGTATTTAAAAAATTAATTCTTTTTTTAATCAAATTTGATTAATTACACGCATAATAAAGATTCACTCTTTGTGTTCCGTTTGAAGCATATCGCAAATCGCAAATTGCGTGAAATCTTGTACGATTGATAAGTAAAAATCGATAAAGATCTATACGTGATGGTACAGGCACAACCTTGGATGATTACAAAAAATTTCTTTCTCTTACACCCGATCTATCGATCGATCTACACCTTGATTTATAAGACGTACGAGTCTTATACGAACTTTTTATAGTTTTTTATAATGATTGATTGATCAATCGGTGATTATGTTGAATAAAGTTCATCAGACGTTGAATACTATATTAAATTTTCATCGAACTCATTACTCATTACATCATAACGTATGACGTACCGATCTATAAATATTCATATAAAATATTATAAGATATTTATAATTATTTTTAATTTATATATATATATATATTTACTTGTATCGTTTTTAAATGAATTAATTTAAATTCGAAAGATCGATTGATACGTTAGCTTAAAAAAATTATATAAATCTTAGATGTGCATATAAAGAAAAAATAGCTTAAAAATACATATATGTATATATAATTAATATAATTACCAAATTACGAAATAACAATTACATCGTTGAAAGATTAAATATTTAGTTTTATTCTTATTCATTAATATTTCTCTCTCGGTCAATGTGAATTTTGACATTCTCACAATTTGGATATTTCACAGTAACATATATATATTTTTCTATATAAATTCCCATACGAATAAATTAATAAAGTATAATAATAGATCATTTTTTTATTTATTATTTAAATAATATTAAATTAAATTAATATTAAATATAGAATTAAATAATAAATAATAATTTTAATTATATATATACTATTTATTTTTATATACTATAAAATTTTTTATATTATATTTTTTATTTTAATTACTATATATATATATATATATACTAACTCGAAATGAAAATTGGTTAAAAAAATATGAGAGAATGAAAAAAATATTGGTAGAAATAATCTTAAAACGATCTTTAAAATTTAAATAGCTCTCTGAACTAACCTGTATGCCAAATTTGATATTACACAGTAACATATATATATTTTTCTATATAAATTTCCATACGAATAAATTAATAAAGTATAATAATAGATCATTTTTTTATTTATGAATTAAATAATAAATAATAATTTTAATTAAATATATATATATAGTAACTCGAAATGAAAATTGGTTAAAAAAATATGAGAGAATGAAACAAAAAATTGGTAGAAATAATCTTAAAACGATCTTTAAAATTTAAATAGCTCTCTGAACTGACCTGTATGCCAAAAGAGCAACCTCGAATAACATAGAAGACACAGCATGTAGCATGCAAATGATGCCGACGTTCGGAGAATCGAATTCTATCTAAACAATTTTGACTACCCGCGTTGATACAACGCGAAACGATCTCTCTCCTCATTAAATAACTTTTTCTCAAAGCTTCTTTTCTCCTCGCGGCAGGAGACAACATCCTTGTTAAGTTCTATTCGAGTCAATCGTTACTCATGAAAACGTATTGCCCGGGCCTACAAAATAAATAATGATGGCTTATCGTTTCAAACGTTTAACTAATAAAGATCTCAATCAAATTTTTAATTACGAGAGAGAGAGAGAGAGAAGGAGTTCACTGGACCGAGTTTTTCTTCAATGTCGAATTGAATTGAAAGAATACAAATTTGAACGAGGAACAAATCAACCATTAATTATTTATCGTATCGAGACAGTTGATCGATTTTTAATCGTGTTTCGTTATTTTCTAATAATCATTTTTATTTATTATTCGAACTTGCATTAAATTGATTATTAAATGTATCCAATTATTCAAAGAAAATATATAAAAGTGTATATAAAAATAAACTGTCGATAGATTCGTCGTTAAAAACATTTCGTTTGATATTCGAGAAAAAAGGTAAAAGATAAAACAACGAAAATGCGTTTAATATCTTTTCGTAATATGCGTAAAGTATTAGTGCGAAGAAGATCAAAGGCGGCGGCTTAAAATAATCAGTCGAAATAGCGGAAACTTTCACAAAAATTTATGGAAGTATACGCACAAAAAGAATACTAACTGCTCTCATATATAATAATAACATCTTCGATCGACATTTTGTAACGTAATATTCAGCAATATCGTCAGAATATATCGGAACATTAAAGTCAACGCAAAAAAAAACGAATTTCATTTCTCAGAAAGAAAAAACTTCGAAAAGATAAATCAAATTAAATTCCAAAACCAAAATCAAACGAATGTAATCTCGCGCTGAAAAAAAAAAACAAAAAAAAAAACCACCATACGTATTGCGAAACTCGAAAAAAGAAGGGGCTCGTTGTAAAAAAAAATGTCGAGCACTCCTTTGACGCGAGACGATTCGCTCTTCGTCTCAATTAAAAGCGCAATCCCGAAAAACGCCGTTTATAGCCGGCGGCAAGCTCTCCTCCACCTCGATGACTGGAAATGGTGGAAAGGGTCGTAGTCGCGAGAATGCGAGATGATAGAAAGAGAGAAAATGAGTTAGTGGGGATAGGTAGGTTGGGTGGAGGTTGTGGAAGACAAGGTAGGGTAGGGTGGGGGGGAGAGGGGGAAGAAGGATTGGGAGAGAGAGTACGAAGGACGACTAACGAGTGGTAAGAACGAGACGCAAGAGTTTCGCGTTAATGAGTCTTGGCGCGCGCCACAATATCGTCGAAGCGAATCGTATGGGCGCGTGCGACAGAAAGAGAGAAAGAGAGAAAGAGAAAGAGAGAGAGAAATGGAGTTAAGAAGAGAGATAAGAAGATGGAGATAGAAAAAGAGAGAGAGAGAGAGCGAGAGAGAGAGGCTCGTGGCTCACCTACCTCACGAGAAAGTGAAGAAAGATGGAGAAAGAGAGAGAAAGAGAGAGAGTAAAATAATGAGAGAGAGTGAGAGAGAGATAGATAGATCTCACACGCACATGAAACGACGAACGGCAGCTGCAACCATACTCTGCCACGCGCCCTCCACCCGGTTCTTCGTCGAATACCATTTCACAGGTTCGTGTTCTCTTCGTTCTTTCTCCGATCGATCCTATACTCTCTCTCTCTCTCTTTCTCTTTTTATCTATAGTTTTTTTTTCTTTTTTTTTTTATAATACTCTCGCGAGCGCCCGCACGGTCCTCTCTTTTCATTTTTCTTTTTAGTTTTTTTTTTTTTCTCTCTTAACTCTTTCCGATCTGTCCCGTGCCAGAGTTCTTCTTCTTCTTCTTCTTCTTCGTCGTCGTCGTCGGCCAAGGAACGTCATCTTCCTCGTATGCGGTGACACACGCATGCGCACGATCCCCTTCGAATCGATACATACGTGTTTATATATATATATGTATATGTATATGTATATATGTTAGTTAGTTGAGCGCCGAAGAAGACCACCGGACTCGTCACCTGCGTCTTAGCAGACTCCACCTCCCCCCCCTCCTCATTCCCCTCATCCCTCTGGAGGTTGGGAGGAATGGGTTGTCTCTACGGTCTCTCTATCGACACCTTGACTAAATTAAAAGCTTTAGCTTTAATTACTATCCGACTGATTCTCTTCTCTGGACCCAATATCGATGATTTTGACATTTTGATCCTCGTCCTTAACGCGAGAAATGATTTTTCCATAAGGGGAAATTTTGTCGCTCAAATTCGAATAAAATTGCAATTGAATATGTTAATTATGATGATATATTATATGGAGAATACGTGGATAATTATTGCATAATGATTCGAGTTCGAATTTATTATTTCGAGAGAAATTTGGTCGAGATCGATGATAAAATGAAAAATTTGTCATATTTATTTCCTACGAGGTGGTGGTGGTGGTGGTGGTGGTGGTGGTGGGAAGGGGGAGGCGGGCGCGAAGAATTAAGACGATTAAACTTGTTCTAATATTTATGGAAACTTTCTCATGCCGAGTTAACGGGATTTTCTGGTTAACAAGCATATAACATAACGATGAATAGAGAAACGATTTTAATTTTAGATTATTAACTTTCGTAAAATGTTTCTTTTTTTTTTTACATTGAAATTAAAACTGGGAAGATTCATAAACTCGTATATCTTTTTTATTTTTTTCTTTCCTTTCGATATATTCTTTAAAAAGATATAATTCTTCTTCTTAAATACTTTTAATATAACGTTATAAAAAACAATTTTTAATAAATCCAATTACAAAGTACAATTCAAATTAAAAAGAAAACAAAAAGAAGAAGAAGAAGGAGTTCGCGAAAGACGATAGAAAAAAAGGGAACGTAACTTTCTCTGTTAAAAAAGGTAACAACCATAAAGTTGAATAACTTGATCGAGCTTTGACACGAATTTTCTTTCCCGCTCACCGTGAATAATCGTCGCACTAGGAGGACTCCTCTTCTGAAGGATCGAGATCATCGAAGCTGCAAGCATGCAAGCATGCATTCACGCACGCACGCACGCACGCAGGCACGCACGCGCGAAGAAAACTTGTACCATCAGGAACCATCTTTGGGCCCGATACACCTGCCACCTGCCTGTGGGCCAGAAGCTCGCTTAATGTCACGCGTTACGTCACAGTCTTCGGACTTAAACGTGGCCTTCTTCTTGGGCGCCCCCTCCCCCTCCCCCTCCCCACCTTCTTCTTGAACCCTCTCCTCCTCCCTCCAACCTGTATTTCTCCCGCTCGTTGAAGAAGAGACACGCGCACGACACGTGTAAATAGTTAACGAGGTGATTCCACACCCACGACCTTTGAATGCACGCGTGCGCGCGCGCGCACGCGCGAGAAATTGCATTCGCGTGTCGTTCCTCGAATCATTTCTCCCCCTCCCCTTCCATTTCTTCTTTCCATTTTTCTTCTTTTCTCTCGTTTTTTTATTTTCATTCTCTTTGTATTTTTCTTATTCTTTAAATGTACCATCGATCGCAATGACGATTGCGAAGATGCGGGTCTCGAAAATCGCGGGTAGCAGCAACTGCAACTGCAGCAGCAGCAGCAGCAGCAGCAGCAATGGTGTATTGCAGGTAAGCAGGCAAGCAAGTAAGCAAGCAAGCAAGCAAGCAGGCAGGTAGGCAGCTGTATCCAATCGTTCGAATCGTTCCTCTACGTATATTTCGTTCAGTTATGCAATGTATGTACTTTTTATCTCATTCCTTTCGATATTATTTATTTCTTCGATATATCTATCATTATTTTTTGGACCAATCGACGATTTATCTTTGATCATTTTTTTTTTTTTTATTTCTATCTCGTGTGTCTTGTTCAATGTATATATGTATGTACTTGGTTATATTTAGAATCAATTTTTTTTTTACCACATTAGCAGCAATTCGTGTATGAATGAAATGAATTTTTCTTTTTTTTTTCGGAACTAATTTCTTTTTAAATTAATATCGCAAGAGATTTATCGTTTTAATTAAAAAAAGTACGAATTTTTGTTTTATTCTGTTCTGTTTTGTTCTATTTTGGTTCTATTCTATTCTATTATTCGATAATGTGTTTTTCGTATCATGGCATATCGTCGAATCCGATAAGTTAGTTAGGTACTATTTCGTTCGTTGTAAACAGCTATAAATTTCGAGCAAACTTTCCACCTGCCGTTGCGTTTCCAAGTCGAAGTTTCTTCGTCGTCGTTGTCGTCGTCGTCGTCGTCGTGTTTTTTCTCTGATCGAAGGAAGGAAGAGAGATAAAAAGAGATACACTCTCTCTCTCTCTCTCTCGTACGTATTTTTGTTCTTCTCTTATTTAACTTTTTCACCTATTTTCTATTGTCCCACTCATCCAACAATCGTCGTGTGCCGACTTCGAATGTCAAAGAAATTCTCGAAGAGAAAGATTTATGGGATTTATATAAGAAAAAAAATAATAAAAGAAAAAAGTCACACGGGGGAAAATTTAGAATATAAAATTGATATTTATTTTACTTTCGAGATACACACTTTCAATCTTATCGTCGAATTTTAAATAATAATTTTCTCTTAAACGACCTAAAAAAAAAACTATACGACGAAGAAAAATGTTTAATGGGATATTACGAGGAAAGAATGAAAGTAAAAAAATCGTTCGAAGTTACCTGAAATTTCACCCTTCATTGAAAAAGGGTATATATATATATATATATATAATAAAATAACATGCGAAAATAACGTTGTAACAGGTCAAGAGAACAAGTGTTTACTCTTAAACGTGACACAACATGGAAAAGTATGAGGGGAGGATGGAGCGGGGCGGTGGGGGACCAAAAGGAAGCAAGGAAAAAACAAAAAGAAAAAAAAGGGAGAAGAAAGAGAAAGGTATTTTCAGCCGACCGCAGGTATATACACGAAAGTCGTCAAAAAGAAAGGAAAAAAAAAAAGAAAAAGGAACGCGAACGATTCCTCCGGCGGTGGCGGTGTTGAGCCATGAAACGAAACCCAAGTGTTGAGGGAGAAAGGGAGGGGGGGAAAGCCACGAAATCCTTTTCGGCCAATTTTTGCGGATGCCAAACAAAGAATGAAAAAACAAAAAAAAAGAAGAAATCCAGACAATAATTTTTCTTCTTCGCTATAGCAAAGTTTCGAATTTATTTTTTTCAAAAATATTAGAAAAGAAAAATGGACCCGGAATTCGAAAGGAAACTGGGATGGGGGGGGAAAGAAGAAGGGAAAAACGATAGAAAGATAAAGAAAGAGAGAGAGAGAGAGGAGGGGAGAAAAAAAACCCCATGAAAAAGATTTGGAAGATAAAAGCAAGTGATCCCGCGTAAGTGCTTTATGTTTCTCTCTTTTTCTTTCTACATTTTTTTGGTTTGTTTCGTTCTCCGGCACTATGGTTCCTCGCATCGAAGCGTCGTTAATTACACCTCGACCGACCGTAATTATCCCCCCGAGAGATAATGAGTCGATTACCAAAGAAGACGACGAATACGACAACGACTTTACTTTGCCGCTACCACTTCGTCATCGTCCACCATATTAAACTAGGGACGATTCATTCTTTCGATATGTGTATGAATTCACAGCTGCGTCATAAATTCAAATCAACATTTTTTTTTTTTATATTATTATTATTATTATTGTTTTTTATGGTATACATCAATCCTAAATTTTTGAATATATTCGTAATTATTATTTATTATAATATTTATATTTATACATGTATGTGTGTGTGTGCGTTATATATTTTGTTCTGACATATTTATTAGACGATATTACTTTTGTAGTAGAAAAGAAACCGTTGAAATTTGGAATATTCGTGAGACCTTTTTTTTTTATAAACACCCGTAACCGTGTTATTTTTTTTTTATTTTTTGTTTTTTCTTTTTTTTCAACGAAATTATTCCGTCACGATTTAAACACGTTACTGAATCGTTCCAAATTGTTAATAATTCATATAAGGATACTAATGATCAACGCTGATGTGCTTCCACCCCTTTTTCCCATGGGATTTCGGACACGACCTCACGTGAGAGTAGTCCTTAGTCGGCATATTTCATGGATAGAAAAAAAAGTCCAAAATTATTTGCGAAAGCGTGAAATTGTGCCACCCAATTAGAGGTGGACGGCACACTTGCTTGCCGGTGCTTCAACAACAACCCTTTTGCACGCTTTGATAAGTCATCTTCCGCTTTTCTCGTCGTACAATTTGGAAAATTCGAACTGTGAAGGGACCAGAACGAAATGTTTTCTATTTTAAGATAAATTTGAACAGAAAACAGAAGAAGAAAAAAAAAAAAACAAATTATTAATTTAATCGACATTATTTTTATAATATTTTACTTTCATAATTAATATATTAAATATTGCTCGATACAAATATTTCATTGAATTCAATTTAAAGTAAATTGAATATGTAGAAAAAAATGATTTCAAGTATCTAACTATCGTAATAATTTATTATTAATCATTCTTACAGCTTATTAATGTATTAATATTCGTCATGTAAATCGATAACATACAATCTCCGTATTATTACATTGTTAAAATATATTACACGATATATTACGATGCTTTTATCACAATAGAAAGTTTATCTAACAAACGAATATTCAATTAATCGACTTACGAACCTTGTAGAAATGAATGCGAAGACGTGCTCAAAGGATTACGATAAGTAAGCGGGATCAAAAAAATTCACCAACCATCTGCCCGTACTCTTATTTCGATTCCTTCAATGAATAAAAAGAAAAAAAAAAGAAAGAAAGAAAATAAAAAAAATAATTGACAGAAAATACGGTAGGATGATTACACTCACGTTACGCAGATGGCTATAATCTGGATGATACCGCGTGATTATTGAGAATAAGAAATACAAATTTTCTTCGAGAGGATCCACTACTAGTGAGTCCAATTTTTCAACGGCTAATAATCATTTATAAGTATGAAAAATATATATATATATATAAATTTTGTAATTTTCTACATTTTTTAATATATAAAATTCATTTAATAATATTCCCTCGTAAATCCATAATAAATATTATAAAAATGTTTGTAAATATATATACACCTATACTTATACAATCTACTATAGTATACCAACTTATTTAATATATTATATCTTTTAGAAAATGAAGCGAGATAAAGAAATAAAAAAATTAACGTAATGAATATAGAAAAAGAAGAAAAAAATCGTAAAAATAATGGAAAAGAAAGCAAGAAAGAGATTTTTCGTTTCATTGCAAACGAATCTGTAGACGAAGGCGGCGGGGTCAGACCGTAGGATGGAAGGATCATTTATAAGTATGAAAAATATATATATATATATAAAAATTTTGTAATTTTCTACATTTTTTAATATATAAAATTCATTTAATAATATTCCCTCGTATATCCATAATAAATATTATAAAAATGTTTATAAATATATATACACCTATACTTATACAATCTATTATAGTATACCAACTTATTTAATATATTATATCTTTTAGAAAATGAAGCAAGATAAAGAAATAAAAAAATTAACGTAATGAATAAAAAAAAAGAAGAAAAAAAACGTAAAAATAATGGAAAAGAAAGCAAGAAAGAGATTTTTCGTTTCATTGCAAACGAATCTGTAGACGAAGGTGGCGGGGCTAATAATCATTTATAAGTATGAAAAATATATATATATATAAATTTTGTAATTTTCTACATTTTTTAAATATATAAAATTCATTTAATAATATTCCCTCGTATATCCATAATAAATATTATAAAAATGTTTATAAATATATATACACCTATACTTATACAATCTACTATAGTATACCAACTTATTTAATATATTATATCTTTTAGAAAATGAAGCGAGATAAAGAAATACAAAAATTAACGTAATGAATAAAGAAAAAGAAGAAGAAAAACGTAAAAATAATGGAAAAGAAAGCAAGAAAGAGATTTTTCGTTTCATTGCAAACGAATCTGTAGACGAAGGCGGCGGGGTCAGACCGTAGGATGGAAGGTCGTAGGTCAGGAGAAAAACAAGGATTCCGCTCGCGCGCGTACGTCCTTGACCCGAAGGTGAGACCTTGACATCGGTGCGATTATCCGACCTCTCAGGGTAGACCACATCATTTTGTGAAAGGAGAGACGGACTGACCCGCACATGTGGTGAGCACTTATAAAACGTTAAGTCGCCTGTCCCGCCTCTGTTCTTTTCTTTTTCTTTGATTTTTCTTTTACTGGTATATGTACTTCATTATTCCAATATCTGATCCTGACATCGACAACGCTGGGGTCAGTCTGGTCATCCAGGATCGAACGATCGAGAAAACATGAAATATTGTTACTGCCTCTACGGTTCCTTTTCTCTTTCTTATCCTTCTTTTTGAACTTTCATTCTTTCTTTACTTTATCATTTTATCGAAGGACTAAGTAAGTAACATAAACGAAACACTAATGGCTTATCTTTGAAATTATTAAATACTCGATATTTCTCATACGATCTCAGACCAACAATGTTTCTTTCATACGAAAATCAATATTGAAATGTTCTCGTTACATTAATAATCGTTCGTTCTTTTTTTTTTTCGAGTCATATTTTTCTCAAGAATATTCAATTTATATTCGATTAATATTTATCAATCGAATTGTTTCAATATTTAGAGAAGTTCAAATTATAATTATTTAATTTTAGGAACGATTAAAAGATGAAGAAATGAGATATATATTTTTTTCTGATTGCAAATAGACACCTATAGCATTTAAAAAAAAAAAATAATAAGAAAGATCAATAATTTATACACGAAAATTGTGTTTTACATTAAAGAGAATATTAAGTGTATAAAAAAAGAGAGAAAAAAAGCAAAAAAAAAAATATAAGAAACGAATGAAGAAATGAAAGGAAAAAAAATAGGAAAAAAAGAAAAAATGTTCGATAGCTTAATCAACAACATAATAGACACGTTTAACCTATCGATTTGTCGAAAGAAGATACGTCCACTTACGATAGTCCGATTCTGATCTTGACCCTATCACGGGGTTAGTGTTAAGGTTATTTTCAAGTTACGAGCGTGTATTCGATCGGACACAACCTATTCGTGTACTTTATTATCCGCTTGTAGAAAATTCCTTGCTCTCTCTCTTTCTTTTTACAAGCCCCGATGTTAAAACCGTTAGCGCAAGGTGTTGTTGTTGCTACGTTCACATCCCCGAAAGGAATCTTCATCATTCCGATGTTCGACGATTATTCTTGGCTTTCACGAAACTATCTAACGAAAAGGAGGAAAAAAAAACAAGAGAAAAAAATAATCGAATAACGTACGACAACCAATTCCAACGTTATTTCAAGATTTATTCGATTTTTCATTATCTACTAATTGATTATAAATTTCTATCTTTTCTTTTTTCCCATACGATTATCTCGTAAAAATATAACGAGTAAATAAAATAGAAAGATAAATATACGTATTCTTTGATATTTATTACAGAAAAAAAACAAAATAAGTAAAATACTCGTGCTCCCGTTTTCATAATTTAAACGACACTTGTATCAGCGTTATTCTTTATTAACCGATTATTCAAAATTAAAATTATTCTTAAAGAAGAATTTCGAGCGTGTCTCCTACGTACGCGTGTTAATAAAGAATTAGTTTCGTTGTAGGATCGCGTGATTTCAGTTAATGATCGGTTCCCGTTTCAAAGAATATGAATTTAATTACATATAGATGTTAAAATAGAAAGAGAGAGAGAGATAGAAAGTTTAATTTACGTTGTTAAAAAAGGGTAGAGAAAATAAAAAAAAAAAAAATAAAGAAACATGTACAAAAATCAATATATTCAAATACGTAAGTATGCCATTTATCATCACTTGGAAATAATTTCGATACACAATATGGACTACTCGATTCACTAAGTAGCTCACAAATCTGTGCTAAAGATTTACGTAACGAATGCATGCTGCGTCAATTAATAAGTCGGCTCAGGTTATAACGTTCTACCTTTACGTATATGTATTTACAATGTATGTACACTTATACGAATATGTTAAAGAAACTTCTTTTATTTAATTTTCTTTTTCTTGTTCTTTTTCTTTTTCTTTTATTTCGAATCTCCCTGCGGTGATTTTCGAACGATGGGAGAGCTTTAATGTATTCAAGGTTTCACAGATTTACTTTGAATACTTTGACGCATAAGAACACCGAGACTTAATTTTTCAACGTGATACACACTCGTAGAAAAAAAGAGAGAAAGATACACCTGTTGTTCGAGGAAAAAGAAGAAAAAGATGATAGACAATTGCCACCAAGGTAGTCGGACTATTATACCCTTTTCCCTTTCCTTTTATCTTGACGCTCGTAATTAAGGTTATCTCGAATATCTGAGATATTTCAGTTAGTTTATCAAAGATTAATTATCTTCCGTGATAATTTAGATAACTCGGTCAACAATATCTTTTACGAATAAATATATTCCCATCCGTCGAGAAAATATTTTTCTTATTTTTAATAAAAAAATAATTTTTTAATAAAAAATTCATTGATAAAAAATTCATTGATAAAAATTGATTTATTATCGAGAATATGAAAGTCACGGTAAACGAGGAAACATTTCTAGAATGGTGTCGGTTCTTCGGTCGGGCAACGATTTCACCCTCGTCAATTTTCAAAAGAGAAAATTGAAATTTCTGACCATAGGGATACCTGTACAGTTCATTCGAAACACCATAAGTATCCTTTCAATCCTGCCAATAGTGAGTTGTAAGTGACCGGTATCGACATCTTGTATCTCACATATGTTTTGACATCTTGTGTTTTTTTTTTTTTTTTGAAAAAGAGATTTTAGTCAGAAAGTCACGACAAAGTATTTTCAATAGCCTGACCTGGTTAGTAGATTTATTTATGTCACCAATAAAAGGAATCCTTATAATCCAAGCAATCTTTTCTTGCATTCAGGATTTCGACAAAACAACCTGACCTGTCACAACAACCATTCACAATTTGTCACCTCCTTTCACGATATTTAAATATTGAACTATTGAAATATATACTATAAACACGAAATTGTATTAGACACAAAAGAAAAAAAAGAGAAAAAAAAATAGTAGAATAGAAATAAAAATTTTCGGTTTAAGATCGAAACATACAAAAATCTCCTGAATAAGATTTTCTGTTTCTCTTTCTTATAGTCGGAACTCCCAGGCTATATCTTTATCTTGCTTTTAGATTAAAGTCAGACGAAGATAAAAGTATGATGCACGGATCATCGTGAATGGGCTCGTTGTTATTCGGATAGCAAGTACCGAGTGGTGGTATAGAGAAGCCCTTTATATCGTGTTTCTAATGCACACTTCGATAACAAAGTAGTACACTCGAGTATTACGAAATCTTATATACGTTTTACGAATTGAAACATGTTTTACGCGTTTAACTCGAAAATAATTATATTTAAAATTATATATATATATAATTATATTTTATATATATATAATAATAATTAATTAAATTAATTAAAAATTAAATATATATATAATAATTATATATATATAATTATATTTTTTTTTATATATATATTTTAAAAAAGTACATTATATTTTCCAAAACACGCAATAGTATTTAATTAGTATTTAAGTTAGTATTTAATTTAAATAAATTTAAAATACACGCGAAATGTTATTTCAGTTTTGCATTAATTTCATAATTAATAGTAACGAAATAGTATATAATTATATTTTTTTATATATATATTTAAAAAAAATACATTATATTTTCCAAAACACGCAATAGTATTTAATTAATATTTAAGTTAGTATTTAATTGAAATAAATTTAAAATACTCGCGAAATGTTATTTCAGTTTTGCATTAATTTCATAATTAATAGTAACGAAATAGTATATATAATTATATTTTTTTTATATATATATTTTAAAAAAATACATTATATTTTCCAAAACACGCAATAGTATTTAATTAATATTTAAGTTAGTATTTAATTGAAATAAATTTCAAATACTCGCGAAATGTTATTTCAGTTTTGCATTAATTTCATAATTAATAGTAACGAAATAGTATTGAAAAATAATTGTTTACCTAGTGTAACGAATTATAGATTATTTACACGAATATTATTGTCTCAATTGTTGTACGAGATGAAAGAAAAATATAAAATAATGATTTCGTGTAATCTCGGGGACTAATCGCAAAGGATTCGAAATATTTGTAGGTACATTTATCAAGTATTTTCTTGCTACCACCTCTCATTTTCTCGACTACTCACGCAAACTATTTTCTTTTTCTCCTCGCACCAAATGTAGAAAATCCCTGTGGCCTGCTGATCAACTTCCAAGAATTTGCGTACTCTCACGTATCATTTCAGTTTCGTGCTTAAAATTTTATTACACAAATTAACGTAACTCTTAGGTTACCCCCTTCCTAATGTTATTATTTCGATTGTACAAATTACTATTCCTTTTTTTTCTTTATTTTTAATCTTTTTTTTAAAGAAGAGTGAGAGTTGGCACGCGATGCGAGATACGAGAATCATCTCCTATTAACTCTCCGAGGTACGAAAAATACAATGTTGCAAATATCGAGAAGCATTAAAAAGAAAAATTACGATATAGGAAAAATTTATAAAAAAAAAAAACATAATTTACATTTATTAAATTTATTAAAATTAATTAATTATTTTATTGCATCATTATTGATATTAATAATTTTTAAAATAATCCTACCGTATTTATATTTACGTAAATCTGTTTAAAAATCAGGAAATATACCTGGTAGTATGAATAACCTTAACACCTGTAACAGACTTCTATTCTAGTCATCAGGTGGAAAAGCAAAGAAAAGATCAAAAATCATATAACACCTTCCGATTGTTATGCTTTCATTGACGAAATTCTTGAATTGCTGATTCCAAGAAAAGGAGAATATCTTCCTGAAAAAAAGAAGGTCTTATGTTGTTGAGGGAATTCCTGAATTTCTGGTTCCAGGAAAAGGAGAGTATTTTCGTGGAAAAGGAGGGCTTTATGTTGTCGAAGGAAGATCTTCAAAGGTATAGAAAATTGGGTCCGATGCCCATGCCCATGCCACCGTTCTGTAACCTTTTGTGAGAGGTTCTCTTTGTTCGCTCGCGTGAAAAAATGATTCATTCAACTTGTTCTGGCCTCGTGGGAGTGCGGCAAAGAAAAAGAAAAAGGAAAAGAAAAATAAGAAGAAAAAGAAGCTTCAGGATTACGCAGCAAAGGAATATCGCAACTTTGCAAGATAAATCTTTCTAAAGTAAAAATGTTGCAAGTGGGTATAGTAATCGCTTCTTATCCTCGTACGCACGCGAACAAACGAGACTGTACGCTGACAAATATAAATGATCGATAAATTTCAAAGTACAAAATTTTATTTTCATTTAATATAAATTTTTTGTTTGTTCAATCCACCTCTGCGCGAATATTGTTTCGTATTTTATTTATTTATTTATTTATTAAAGATAAAATTAAAATTAAATTTATTAATATTCTATAATTAATTAAAAATATATTCTTTAATATTATTTATTTATTAATAAATATTTATATAATATTTTATTAATATTCGTGTATATATAAATATTTCGTTAGAATTATTCTTTATCGGATATATTTGATAGTAGAAGTAAAAAAAAAGAAAAAAATACATCTTCGATGTAATAATAACTATGCATTAACAATATCATTCATAATTGATGGGGTTCGAAGGGAAGACAACGATCGTTTGTCATTCACGATATTACGTAGCGCCTGTGCACCACCAATCGGACGGCTGCGGCACCTGCTCTCTTGGGCTCGTTAAATGATTCCTCCGGTTTATTTTCTCAATGCCGTGAAAAATTTCGTTAAAATTGGCCGATGCTGAGTGTGTAACGTAATTTTGAATAAATTTTCTTGATTACGAACAAAAACAGATGTCCTTAAATTGTATTCAAACAAATTATATTTATACATACGTATACATACATACATACATATTTAAAAAATACTACCATTACTCTGTAAGTGTTTCGTGAAAAATAAAATATGACTTATGGAAAAAAGTAGGAGCCGTCAAGGTTTGAAGTAGATCGATAAATCTTTATCAAAACGGAAGACACTCGTGTAGACTCGTTCGTATTACTTCGATCAATTCCAACGATGAACGATGACAACGAAGAAAGATGTCCAAAAGATGTTCGTCTTATGGTTGTTGCACCTGAGTGTAAGAGATTGTTGTTAAGAGATCGAAGATAAATCGTAAAAGGGGGGAAACGCAAACGATGATAGTATGTAACCGTGTAACGTGGTGCCGGTATGAGAAATAAGTAGTTAGATAAGTCAAACGACCGCGTTAACGTGAGTAATAACTATGAACAATAATGAGCCTGCTAACCAAAGAGTAAGAAGAAGAAAAAGAAAAAGGAAAAAAAAAAAAAAAAAGAAATAAATCTGCCGGCCCGTGTACGAAACCACGATAATAATTTTCCGATCATATCCGTGAACACCTGTCCGCCTTATGCGTTCATGATGGACCTCGACAGTCACGAGATTAAGAATCTCGAAACATTGTGAATCTTCTTCACCGAGAGAATGTTTCTTCGAGACGATTTAATTTTTATTTATAGATTTTCTTAGTTAGAAGAAGAAACATTTTCAATAAATTTCTAATTAATTTATATTTAATTAAATCATCTATATGTCATTTTAATATATAATTTATTATTATTATTATATATATTATTTATTATATATATTATTTATATAATTATTATATTATTATTATTTATATATTATATAATTATATATATATTATATATATAATATATCAATATCTATTATAATATTTAATATTAATATTATTAATATCTATTTATAATATTTAATGCAAACGTGTGTATGCACGACAAAAAAATATATAACATTACGTGATATTATTTGAAATATTAAAACATTTCGTTTAAAAAAATACTATTTTTGATACATCGTACAATTATAAGGAAATAATAATACATGGGCGTGCCGAATTTACTTACGTTCTACCTATGTATAATTAATTTAACACGTTTACTCGTTAAAACTTACAACAGATTTTATCAACACCAACTATCAATTTACAGGGAATACAATAAAACATCAATAGTTTTGTTCCTTTCAATAATTAAATCTACGTACACGTGTTAGCGTATTAAAATTAAAACTCATTAATAAATAACTAATAAATTCAATCAATCGATTATCATTATTATTATTATTATTATTATTATTATTTGACCGATAACCAACTTAAATACTCGTGCAAACAACATCTTCTATCTGCCTACCTCTACCGAATGAATGAATAAATAAATATAAATCCTATTCGTGAAAAGATTACAAAGAAAGATAAAAGTAATGCGAGAAAGGAAAGTAATCAACGGCGTCTAACAAAATTTGTAAGAGAAACACGTTCCTTTTGTGGTGTGCTTCCACGGAAAATATCTCCATATTCCTTCTCCTCCCCCCCCACCCCTTCTTTCTTTTCTCTCGTCCCTTCGAGACCGTCACTCTAATGCAACGTTTCTTATGCACGCGAAGGAACGCATGTAGGCGCTAAACTCCTCTCTTTCTCATTTTTATTTTTATTTTTTTTTTTTCGAAAAAAAAGAGCACGGTTAGGGTAAAAGAGAGAGAGAGAGAGAGAGATAGTGAAAGAGAAGATTCGTGTCTCTGAATCACGGTGGGCGAAGGTAGTGGTGATAAACTCGACAAGGTCGCGTGCATGGTGCATGGAAAACCGCACACGGTGGTTGGCTCGCGTACACATGATGCATTCAGGATCGTTAATCAACGCTTGGCGACTCGTGCTCGCCGACAAGAGTCCGACGATACTTTAAGAGAGAAAAGGAGAGAAAGGATGATCAGAAAGGTGAGACAGGGGGAAATAGGGGGATGCGGGGGGAGGAGTTGAGAGAGAAAGTAAGAGAAACAGGTAATAGAACACGCGCCGATCTAGTATGATGGTAGTATTTTCTTTTTTTTTTTCTTTTATTATACTTTAAACGAAGATTATATTGCAATATATATAAAAACAATTAAACATACTTGTCGCTTATATGTGTGTATGTGTGATTATTAAAATATATGCGAATGTGAATACGTTATCCTTTTTTAACCTTTTGATATATCTAATTGTAAGTTACGATGAGAATCTTATTATAAAAATAATTGTTTAATATGCGAATAATCATAGATAATAATTATGAATGATTGTTTTTTTTTTTTTTATTATACTTTAAACGAAAATTATATTGCAATATATATGAAAACAATTAAACATACTTGTCGCTTATATGCGTGTACGTGTGATTATTAAAATATATGCGAATGTGAATACGTTATCCCGTTTGAACCTTTTGATATATCTAATTGTAAGTTACGATGGGAATCCTATTATAAAAATAATTGTTTAATATGCGAATAATAATAGATAATAATTATGAATGATTAATCACATTTAATCGCAATTAATTACTACTTTATTTCTAATTAAACCGACATAATTGATAGCCGAAAACACCTGTTGATGTTAAATATAGTCTCTTGTATATTATCAACGTATTATATATATTATACACACATATACACACGCATTAATATAATTTATGTGCCAAATGAAAAAGTTCTTATCGTTAAAATTTGATTATATTGGAAGAGTCAACGGATTTCGTATATCAAACTCGAAATACTTGAATTTATATCTTTGACACTTCCTCGGTGGTGGGCCGTTTGCACGCGTCGTCAATGATGGAATCGAATCTGATACGAGGCAGTAAGAAAGAACCCGTGTACTTCGAAACGAAGGGGTTAAATACAGGTAAAATGCACAGGTCCACCTCGAAAATATCGATTTCCACGTGTCGTCGCGTCTCGTTGCCACCGGCTGGCATATGTTCTCTGCTTGTACTTGTAAATACACAGGTACATTCTCTCTCTCTGTCTCTTTTTATGGGGTTCAAAGGAAAAGAGAGAATTCAAGAGCATAACGGCGCGCGTATTTCGTGCGTGGAGTCATGTGGGGTTATTCCAGTGGGGCCCTGTCTACGTTGTCTAACCCCCCCCCTTCAAACCCCACCCCTTTCCCCCTTTGATCGACGACAACCACATATGGTGTTTATGTGCATGCGTACTATTCAAGTATGTGACCGTGTGTGAATGCATGCACTTTCTGAAATACCAATGCAAGTATGTATTTATTTATATATCTGCATTACAGCCAACGTACCTCGCATATGTTGTCACAGGTTGTCTGAATACCAACGATACTGACCTCCTGCGTTTTTTTATTATTTTTTGTTTTTTATTACTCGCGACCTAATGGGAAATAATTACGTAAGTGTGTTCTATTCAATGTGAATCATTGCAAATGATTTTTTACACTGTAATTTGTTTATTTATTAGTGATGAGGATGATGATTAGGATTAATATAATTGATTTTTTATGACGTTATAATATTAACGATTTTTCGAATAAATGTTTGAGTATAAAATATATAACATATTAGAAGAAAGTTATAGTATTGATTGTAGTTTAATTAATAAATATTTATTTTCTCATTTTTTTTTCTTTTTTTGTGTATTTTACAATAGGAATTAATACAATTTTCGATTATTTATCAAATAATTCTAACAAAAGAATGAGATTTCGAATATCGTTTGTTTGTAGGGCAAATACGAGAATTACCAGTTACAAGGTGAAAAATGATGTGAAAAGTAATTGTTACGATTCTTAGAGACCGACTATATTTTATCTGACCGAGACTAGAAAAAGTTTAATCTCTATGATCAGACGTAAGAATGACTTAGGAATCTATTTGAGCCTCGGGCGTTAAAACGCCGTTTAATTTTTGTATTTCCAAAGTCGAATGCACCCCATCAACAACCGATGCACTGGTCAAATATTATATTTCGTTAGCTCGACCGTGAACATTTAAAGTAACAATTATATAAACATTTTATTATGACGATATATTAGATAGATATTATAAAAGAAAAAAAAAAGAAGAATACTTTTAAACTAAATATTGTATATTAGAATCGTTATTATAATTAAAATTTAAATATCAAATGATATAAATATATCTTCCATTTTAACATAAATTAATAAAATGATTAAAATTTAAAAAATAAAAGTATAATATATTTGTTCACGAATTATTTCGATCGTGGTTTGTTTTAACTATAAAGATTACGATGATAATGATAATAATAATAATAATAATAATAATAATAACCACAACAAATTACGAAATATTTTTACATAAGTTGACACGATTCGTAGAAATAACAAAAAGTGAAACAAGTAATATGCATAAATCCGACAGATGGTGATAAATAATTATCTTTGTGTGTTCCATGGAAAAAATGTCCATTCGTTAAATCCGACACTTTATTAAAACCCCGTAAGAAAAGGTATTATAAAACATAGAAAAATTGTGAAGATTTTTCGAATGACGGTGGAGGCGGGGGTGGTCTTTTAGTAGTGCATCGCTCATCTTGCCACTCGGACCGGTAGTTAATTTCACGATAATTAACAGCGCGTTGTCAGGTGCAGTCAGTGTACCGATATTCAGGAATATAATTACGGTATAAATTCTTGAGTCAAAGGTTCAAGGTAATAAGGCTATTACGATTGGTCAGAAAAACTTCTTCTTACCTTTTGTATTTCTTTTGATCTTTTTCTTGCGTATATCGTTTGCACGTTACTTACGTACTTCTATCCTTTTTAAATGGTCCTTCATGAGGCAAGTAAGTATGCGAATTAATGTAGCTGTACCACTGTTGTTGGTCTTTTTATATTTCTCGTTGCGTTTATCGTGATTTTATCGTGGTTAAATTGATTTTGATTGTATTCGCTACGACGACTACTACTCCGTTGACCATGTCCGTTGTTAACATTGAATTTGATATCTAAAAACAATTCATTTCTAATTTTATTGCATCCTGTTAATACCGAACATTCCAAGATATTTATATATACGATATTAATATCTACGTTAATCCCCTTTTCTATTCAAATGAAAATTATTAAAAGTACGTAATCAAATAATTAATAATACTTAAAAAGGAACGAGATAAACTGTCCAATTACAAATTACAATCTTACAATTAGTTACATTTCTCTTATTTTATTATTAGCCGATCCTGATATCAGATATTAAAAAATATATAATATATTAAACCAAAAACAAAATGAAAATAATTAAATGAAAACTATTTGGCAATTATTATTATCATGATCATTACTTTTGTATCTAATCAAGAGAAAAAAAGAAAAAAACTTCCCCAAGTATGAAAGATCAAAACCATTCCTTCCGAAATCAACGACGACGACGACGAGGACGAGGACAACGTACGAAGAAGTGAGACTTCTATCGTATTTATCACAGGACAGAGAGACGCGAGCCCTTCGAAAATCGTCCACTGACCCTTCCTGTGCCCCCGACTTTTTCGACAGGGAGAACAGCACCGAGAAGGATAGAATATAGAGGATAGAGAGTATATACCTGTTCCTGTTCTTTTATATACATTCACACAGACCCCGGTCTCAGATACGTACCACATTTAAAGCCAACTGGTCGCACGCAGTACTCTCTTCTCCTCTTCATTCTTTCCATCTCAGTCCCACTTGGTGGAGCACGCGGCCCAGTCGAGAGCACGCGTACGCTTCCATGTGTACAATCTCCTTTACACAACACGAATGTGTATATATATAAACGCGTAAGTGTGCAACTCACGCATGTATATAACACGCACACGTACGCACACGTAGCACGCATGGTTCAAGCCTCGAGACTTTACGAAGAGATGAGGAGGCCTCGAAGAACGGTGGTGGGGCAAGCGGATGGAGGTCGGCGTGCGCCACGTAGTAGGGGAGGGGAGGACGGCTCGCGTCACTACCCCCTCCACCCTCCGGGGCCTTAGCTTGCAACCCCACCTCCCTATAAAACCTTCTATCTCTTTCTTCCTTCCTCTGCGACAACCGCCGTCGGCTTCGTCTTACTCTTTCTTACTCTTCCTTCTCTCTCTCTCTCTCTCTCTCTTTCCTCTCTGATGCGTCCGCCACGGATCTCTCTCCACCCTCTCCGCCTTCTTCATCCTCTTCTTTTACTTCTCTACAAACGCGTCTCGATCTCTCCTTCTTTCACTCTTTCACTCTTTCATCCTTATCTCTCCCTCTCCCTCTCTCCCTCTCTCTCTCTCTCTCTCTCTCAGTCTCCCTATCACTCTCTCTAACTCTTTCTCTCTTTTTTCTTCTTCTTCTCTCTCTTTCGTTCCTCTTGACCCATGGACCAGCTTTTCTTTCTCCCGGTAACTGTTCAAATTTCGATCCTCGAGACACAGACCAGCCGCCAGTGGGGATGTTGGCCCCTTCGTACGCGTACGCCGTCAGTGTCTCTCACGCAACTTTGTTGTTGCTTCTGTGTTATCAGCTCAGTACACAGGGTAGAACGTTATTTTTACTCCGAAATATACTTTTTCCTATTATCGATGAAATAATTACGATGATGCTGCTGCTGCTGCTGATGATGATGATGATGATGATGATGACGTTATTTTATATCCATATAGCACACTATTTATTCTTTACGAAGAAATTTGATGATAAATATGTTTGTCTGATTGATCAGCCCAATTTATTGACGTTATTTCAAAATTTTCGTTTATTAATGAAATTGATCGAATTGATTAACTTCGTTCTGTTATTGTTTCAATTCGCATCGCTTAACATAAAAGTCTCTATTCTTTCTACGAAATCTTCTCAAGTGGTATACACACTCATCCACAAACATTCGTAAGCACGCACGTAACATTAAAAACCATTGAACCTTTGTTATAGAACCAATATAATCGGCATAAATATGTTAATAAATGTAATAAACTTGAAAGTATAAAGAATAAAGATCATTAGTTAAACGTTTCTAAGAATAAAAAAGTTAAAGCGGCCTTGTCGAAATTTGAATATTGATTAAAAAGATAGTAAAATAAGTGGTAAAGGCACAATTATAGAGAAGATTGTCTACTATCGGTACGATTATTCGAGAAGAGATGAGAATCTCGGAGTCTCGTAGGGCCTTTGGGGCCAGTAAGGTGGGGGTATGAGGATCGGTAGGGTAAGGTAGGGGAAACGCGGGGTTTAGGGCCTCAGTAAATGGAGGGGGTACGGCGCGTGCCCGCACTGCCTATATAAGACCCCGAACCCTCCCTGGCAAATCATTTCGGGAGCCAGGACCGTACTGTAGCGTCGAGGGTGTGGTTCTTATTGCACGTTAACGTTTTTAACGTGAATTGAATCTGTTTATAGCACGTTTATATCGTTATACATTTTTATCGGTTGACTTTTGATAAGGTGCAAGAGACGCTAAATAAATATAGATAAGTAAAGGGATAGAAAAAGTAAAAGAGGAAAGGAAAGAGAGGGAGAGAGAGAGAGAAAGAGAGAGAGAGAGAGAAGACGAACAGAAGAGAACAAGAAATAGAAAAGAAAGAGAAAGAGAGAAAGAGATAGATAAGAAAAGGGTTAGACTGCAGGCAGTCTTGATTTTCTTACGCCATTACTTGGATACACGTAGAGAAGAGCTCGTTCTTCAAGGTCGGCAGGCACGCGCGAGAACTCCTACTCTCAGGGTGGGGGTATCGGATCAGTGATATGACCTTTGTGGGACTGAAGCAGGAGAACTCGAACGTAATGCCCATCATATTGAGCGTGCAGCAACAGCATCACAACCATGCTCTTGTATCTACCGTAAGACCTATGCAAAACCATCGTAGCAATGTAATTGTTTCTACTAATAGTATGTCGAACAATGATATGAAGAACTTGCAATTGCACGCATGTAAGAAATCGAAAATATATGGGCAACCAACGGGAGCTTATGGGACTGTCCCTCATCAGCCGGCCTCTGTGGCGAGACGTAACGCGCGTGAAAGGAATCGCGTCAAACAGGTGAATAACGGATTTGCCACTCTGAGGCAGCATATACCTCAAAACATCGCTCAAGCCTTGGGTGGTAACACAGCTGGGACGCACGGTGGTTCCAGAGCAGGTAGCAAAAAATTATCCAAAGTTGAAACCCTTAGAATGGCGGTAGAATACATAAGAGGTCTTCAACGTCTTTTAGAAGAGAGTAACAATGGTTCGGACGTTTCCTCCTCATCGGTCATTTCCCCATCACAAACCACCATACCGACGTCACCTAGCACATGTATTTCTACCAGTGGACTCAGTACCGATTCTAATCATCACGCCCCCGAACACAGATTATGTGCTAATGAAGTGCAACAACACGCTAACCCCCCTTCTCTTACCCCAGATCTTCACAACTTTCATCATCCAATTGGGCAAAACAATAATTCGGTTTACGCACCAGCATCCTGTTCGGAATCATCGAGTTCACCTACGCCGAGTTCAGCGGCCAGTATTAAAAGTTACGGAACCTCCACGGGTGATCCTTACGTACCTCACTACGACGATTACAATTACAACGAGGATATAAGGACCAACGAAGCCCTTCTAGAAATCATATGTAGATGGCAGGAAAGCTAAGGCCAACAACGATTTCCCGATGATACTTCTGTATCGTCTTCGAGGTTGGTTTCGTCTCTCTAACACGATCCTTTTATTATTTTTATTCTATATTTTATTTTTCATTTGCTAAAACACATCCTAACACATTTCATTTAATATAGAAAAATCCTTCTTCTAATCGAGTACCATTGTTCCTAGAAATGAATATTTCTAATATCGTTTTATCCAATAGAGAAAAGATAATATATATGTGGGATTGGAATAAATATAGAAACAAAAGACGTTAAAATATGAATATTCAAGGACAATCGAGTATAAGAAAAATTGTTGTTCAGTTAGGTAAAGACATAAGAAATGATTTTCTTTAATTATTGTAGAATAAATATAGAAGCAAGAGACGTTGAAATTTGAATATTCAAGGACAATCGAGTATAAGTCAAATTGTTTTTCAATTAGGCAAAGATATAAGAAATATGTCTTCCTTTATTATGATAGGATAAATATAGAAGCAAGAGGCGTTGAAATGTGAATGTTCGAGAATGATCTAGTATAAGTAAAAAGTTGTTTTCTGACAAAAGAAAGAAAGGATATGAGGTGAGAGAATGTACAGAGGGGCAAGAGTCTACGAGCGTATTAAGAGTAAAGAGTATTGATGAGTTTGACGAGTTTGACGAGTGAGATTAACGAGTGTAAGAGTTAAAAGAGTAAAGTCAGAGTTAAAAGAGTAGAGTAAGAGTTGCAAGAGTAGAGTACCAAAATCAGAGAGTAAATAATAATTTTAGAGTAATCAGTTGACGAAAAAATAATATTTCCTACATATATATACATAAAATCATATTCGTTTGTCATACAATGAAAAAAAGTTATCTCAAAACTATGTTCCTTGGTTTCTTAAAAAGAAAAAGAAAAAGTAATCCTCTCGCTCTAATTTTTAGATATCTCTATAATAAATTTTTGATTTAAAAAAGGGGAAAAAATATTAGCGCTCTTAAAAAAGAAATCTCGAAAAAAAAAAAAAATATTACGAGTAGATTTGTGACCTTGCCCTCTCACAATGCTCGTCAGCGACCCCTTCGCTGAAGCTTGGACCATTCAAATAGCAGACTCCATTCAAAGGGGGCACCGCGTATAACATTCGAGAAAAGAGAGAGAGAGAGAGAGAGAGAGAAAGAGAGAGAGAGAGCAAGAGACAGAGACGCTTTTGTATTACAACTTCTTTTTCCACGTATGTGTACTCATACGCGTGAATTTAGCGTACTCTTTCGTCGTGTACACCACGTGTACGTGTGTAAGTGTACACACACATACACACGTACACATATCAGAGTCGCGTCCTTATTCTCCCGTACGTTTTTCCCTCCTTCCTCACCTTTTGTCCACGCGCTACCGTTCCCTGAACACGATTCGTTCTACATCAAATCTCTTCCTCTCGTGCCACCCCCCCTCCCGCTCCTCCTCCTTCAAACGCATTCAATCTTCCTATACTTGTTTTATTTCATTTTTATTTTTTGTCGTTATCCTATTTCTATTTTTTGTTTTTTCCTTTGCTTTTTCTCACTCTCGCTCTCTTTTTCTTTTCCCCTCCCCTCCCTCTAACTCTTGCACACCAAGGAAGTCAAAATTATCTTCTCGAACGATTGCGAACATTCAAATTCGATCGGTCACGTGGAAAAAAAATTAATTATACTTTCCCGTGAACGGGATTGGTGTTTGTTTTGTCAAACGTGCACGGTGAAAATGTTTCATTTCTTTTCCCTCCCTCATTTTCGTTTAAAATCCTCCCTCCCTAATGAAAAATTTCTTTTTAAAAGAAGCTTAGCTTAATTTTATCCCAATAATTTCATCGGTTACTTGATTACCCCATTTGTTTCCGAAAAAATATCTAACGAACAATTCTCCTCGTCAGATTATTTCTCGAAAATTCTCGACGATTCTCTAATCTTGATGGACGTAACTTTTCTTTCGTAAATCCCCCCGCCTCCCTCCTCCCTCCTCCTCGAATCGCATAACGTCGCATTCTTTTCGTCGAATTTTTTCTCTCTTTTTTTTTTTTCTTCTCCCTTTAGTTGTCGTCGCTTCTTTCCAACCTTTTTGATCTTTCTCTTCTTCCCTCCCTCCCTCCCTCCCATTTCTCTACCTAATTCCCCCACCCCGTTTGAAATTCTCTTTTACTGGTACCAACAACTCCCTTTTTATCTAGGGAACGATTTTCTTTAGCTCGCTGCGTTTAACTTGAATACATCTTCCAGGATATATCATATCCCCCTCCCCCCCGCCCCTGCCCCCTGCCCCCTGCCCCCCTGTCCTCTTCTTCCACGTCTCCAAGCAACTTTTGTCGGTTTTTAAACCGGTATACTATATACCATTCTTTCACATTTCTTCTGTCTTCTTTTTACCCCTCGTCATTTTCCCTCTCGCTTATTTCCTTCCCTACGTATCCCTCCGTATTTTTTAAATTCCCCTAGACGCTACGCACTTTTCCCTTTCACTCAGATTTTTTCCCTCTAGTCGAATATTCTTCTTCTTCTTCTTCTTCTTCTTCTTCTTTTTCTTCTACTCTTCCTTTCAAGGCCCTTTTCTTAAACTAAAACTGCTCCAATCTGAAAATCATCCACCCCCCCCCAATGCTTTTTTTTTATTTATATTCTTATACCTGAGACTTTTCTACTTTCCTATTCTTTTTTCCTTTTTTTCTTCTTTTGTCCTTCGATAAGCCTTCTTCCATCCATAGAAAAATTCTTTTCAGTATCATTTGTTCGTAATTATTATTATTATTAGTAGTAGTAGTAGAAATATTATTTTTAGCAATTTGTAGACATTTAACGATATATTTTCGATTTTTCGAACGGTTTTTATTTTTGCCCTGAAAAATTTTGATTTGACCTCCCCCCCTTCGTTGATTTGACCGTTCCCCCTCTCGTTATTATGATGTTATTTTTGTAGGATTCGTGAAAAAATTGAGCCGCTGGACTGACTGGTCCGGGGACTCGAAACACACCCGGGTCTTCCGCTTTTCGGGAGACTGATCTAATCGTTGAGCTATCTCCAAGGCCCTTCTTCTTCTTCTTCTTTGGTCAAACTCCTCGCGAATGACTATTTACTCGAAATAGTAGGTGCTAGTTCTAACATGTTTTCTTTTTTGTTTCTTTTTTTCTTTTTTTTTTCTATATAAAAATTCGTCTAACATTCAAATTTTATGAATACTTTTTTGTATAATTTCATTTAAGGTTTATATATGTGTGTGTGTGTGTGTTATACTAATGAAATGTTTCTTGTTCTTTTTGTTACAGAAATAAGAGGCAATGCAAAATCAATATTGGAAGATTTTGTTTAAAAAACAAGAAAATAAAAAAAAGGAAAAAAAGATAAAAGAGAATCGCGAAGTACGATACGGTAGATGAAGAAGAACATTTGTTCGAATATCTGTGATACAGTCATACCTCTCTTCCTATATTATTCGTCTCATTTTAAAATATCTAAATATTAGTTAAGGTTACTTCGAAAATGTTTGTCAGTGTCTCAATTTATTATTATGCGAGAAATATCACGCCATAGGCTTTAATAGTTTGTTTAAATTGCTTGAATTTTGGACAAGTATTGCGTGAATAATGGACCGATACTAAAATTGTTGACAAAAAAGAATCCTTTCGCTAGACGAAGTTCTTTCAAATTCACTGGAAATTATATATTCTTAATCTTAGGTATTCTTTTGTTTTTTAAAAATTAGCCGCGAAAATACTAATTTAGAAGATAATAGAATTTTATATATATATATTAAAAAGAAAAAAAGAAAAAAAGGAGAAAAATTAATTAGAAGATTATAGAATTTTATATATATGTATATTAAAAAAAAATAATAATAACGCGAAAAAAATGTTACGTTATTTTATTATATAAATGTATGCGTGAACGAGAGAGTGGATGTACGAATGTGCGAGAAACTAAAACTTATACGAATATATCAAGAAATTTATATAAGTGAACTATGAAAAATTATTTCTAGACATTTTTATGGTAATCTAACCGACAAATGTTGTTGATCATTCCAAAGTACCTTTAAATTCCTTACTATTATTTATATTAACTCTCATACAATTGGTTAATCATATGTTTTTTTTTCTATTCTATTAAATATTATGAATTTCGACAAAAAATTATTAAAAACATTAATTAAAAGTTTTTAATGTTTAATTAAAAACATTAATTAAAATGTTAGATGCACAATCGTCGAAATGATAATTCGTTAAATATATTACACAATGTTAAGAAGAATTTATATATATTTATTTTTTCATCACCATTAAACAATCCCTTCCTTATATTTCTTCGTTTAATATCGTAACCGAATAAAAAAAAAAGTAATGACTAAAAAAAAATTGATAGATTATTAATAAATAAATCATTTACGAATACACTTCATGCATCCTCCATAATTTATAAATATTTCAATACTACATTGTTTTTCTTAAATGAAAAGTTTTGATTTTTCTATGAAAATATTGACAAAATCTAAATAGAGTAATTCCAGAAAATGGCAGTAAAATAATACAAAATATTTTAATAATATTAAATTATAAAAATATAAAATATAAAAAACATATAGTAAATATAAAAAATATAAAATATATAATATATATATAATAATATATAATAAAATATAAAAAATATAAAATAATTAGAAAAAAAATAAATATTAAATATAATAGAATATATATTATTGCAAGATATATTTAAGAATAGCATAACATGCTTTAAACAATCAATATACTCTACAATATATATATATAGCTTAAATATAACATGAAACGTTATTGTATGTGACTGAACAGTTAGTCTAGTTTAAATTGTCCCTCAGGGGACACTAGGCTATTAGTATATTTTAGTTTCCATAATGATTTTGAACACAATTCAAAATAGCTCGGTTAAACATGCCACGATTTTGTCCGATACATATTGTTTGCGGTTTCTAAAATGAAGGAACCACAACCGAAGCGACGTTCGACAGTTGAGATTACTGTGATTTCAACTGGTTATTTACTCAAAAACCACAAGGACATTGACAGGGATAATGGTAGGATGCAACGCCCTACGAGATACACCATATCGTTACACAATACTCTGATGGAATGATGTTTCAGGGGCGTATATAATGGTGTTTCTCTTGTTTCATAAATAGAAACTCTTTTCCGAAAGTTTGGAAACTATCTAATTAGAACGGATCACTTTTCCTCCGATCCCATTTCTTTCATCTTTCTCGACACAAATCGTCATCCCCATAGTTTGCTTAACAACCAATCAGATCGAGAGAATTTTTTACTAACGAATTACTTCTGTAAATTGACTTTGAAAAAAAAAACAGAAAGAAAAACCCTTCATTTCGATGGACGCACATTTTTCTGACTAATAATAATAATTATTATTATTATAATTGGACGTTTTTACGTAGGTATTCGTATATTGTATATATTTTTTTATAATATTAAATTATATGAATAATATTAAAACGTGTATTTGAATGAAACGAAATAAACTCGACTATCGTCGAAAACTTGACGATATCGTAAAATAGAATGAAATTCGAGAGAGACATGAATGACGCATTAAAAGTGGTAAACCAATGAACGATCGAATCGTGGGGACCTGTCTTACCGGTGCAACGAGTTAACAGGGCGAGCTCTCTTCAAGGGTGCATTAACTATACGAATGCAGATACGTCTAACCGGTAAGAAGAGCTTTTGCCAAAGACGAATAACGACCCTCGGTGCATATCTTGTTGTATGAGACACGACGTCGACCAAATCGGATTTAAATTTGAAGGTCGTTCTACGGGAATTCAATTAAATACACACGTCTTTCTCAATAATATTCAAATATATATTTTCAATGTATAAATAATTATGAAAGTGGTTTAATTAGAAGTCTTACATTTTACACAAGTGTACAAAAATTGCAATGATTTTTCATTTCTTCATTTCAAGAGAACCAATTCTAACATGATTTCTCGTTTTCTGACATTTTAACATTAATGAAATGGAATTCAATTAAATACATAATATTAAAATATATATTTCAATGTATAAATAATTATTAAAGTGGTCTAATTAGAAGTCTCACATTTTACACAAGTGTACAAAAATTGCAATGATTTTTCATTTCTTCATTTCAAGAGAACCAATTCTAACATGATTTCTCGTTTTCTGACATTTTAACATTAATGAAATGGAATTCAATTAAATACATAATATTAAAATATATATTTTCAATGTATAAATAATTATGAAAGTGGTTTAATTAGAAGTCTCACATTTTACACAAGTGTACAAAAATTGCAATGATTGTTATTTCTTCATTTCAAGAGAACCAATTCTAACATGATTTTTCGTTTTCTGACATTTTAACATTAATGAAATGGAATTCAATTAAATACACACTTCTTTCTCAATAATATTAAATATATATTTTCAATGTATAAATAATTATGAAAGTGGTTTAATTAGAAGTCTCACATTTTACACAAGTGTACAAAATTGCAATGATTTGTTATTTTTTCATTTCAAGAGAACCAATTCTAACATGATTTCTCGTTTTCTGACATTTTAACATAATTGAAATGGAATTCAATTAAATACACGCGTCTTTCTCAATAATATTAAAATATATTTTCAATGTATAAATAATTATGAAAGTGGTTTAATTAGAAGTCTCACATTTTACACAAGTGTACAAAAATTGCAATGATTTTTCATTTTCTCATTTCAAGAGAACCAATTCTAACATGATTCATTGTTTCCTGACATTTTAACATTAATGAAATGGAATTCAATTAAATACATAATATTAAATATATATTTTCAATGTATAAATAATTATGAAAGTGGTCTAATTAGAAGTCTCACATTTTACACAAGTGTACAAAAATTGCAATGATTTGTTATTTCTTCATTTCAAGAGAACCAATTCTAACATGATTTCTCGTTTTCTGACATTTTAACATTAATGAAATGAAATTCAATTAAATACACACGTCTTTATCAATAATATTAAAATATATATTTTCAATGTATAAATAATTATGAAAGTGGTTTAATTAGAAGTCTTACATTTTACACAAGTGTACAAAAATTGCAATGATTTTTCATTTCTTCATTTCAAGAGAACCAATTCTAACATGATTTCTCGTTTTCTGACATTTTAACATTAATGAAATGGAATTCAATTAAATACACACGTCTTTCTCAATAATATTAAAATATATATTTTCAATGTATAAATAATTATGAAAGTGGTCTAATTAGAAGTCTTACATTTTACACAAGTGTACAAAAATTGCAATGATTTTTCATTTCTTCATTTCAAGAGAACCAATTCTAACATGATTCATCGTTTCCTGACATTTTAACATTAATAATACTCTTAAGTAATAATAAACGTCATTTTCTTTTACAAAAAGTTTGATTATTCTTCGAAATGACGGACAATAATAAGGATATTAAAAACTTCTACTTAGAGATCTGAAAGATGAACGCTCAGTGTTAATTGTTATATCAATTTCTTCCTTTCCTTCTTATTTTTATTTTTACATGGCTCGTTTAATTAGCATCGTTCTTGTCATATTCGATAACTACTCTTTGGCGTATTAAATATCATCTTTTATATCTTTATACGATAAAAATGAATATAAGTTAAAAAAGATAATTTTTGTTTAATATCTTATTTGTTTATAAATATTATAAATTAATAATAATCTTCTCTTATATAAAAGAATATTTATCGAGGATTAATTAATAACATTTAAAATAATTGTAACTACAATATAATAATCGAAATTAATCGGATCTGACAATAATAAAAAGAGAGAGAAAAATTCATAAATTTATTATAAATAATATAAAAATTATTTTCAAAAACTTACGAGTCTCATTATCGCGATACAACGCGTCAAATATTCATCCAAATGCTACCTGCATTTAAAGATACTTAAATACGTTTCTATATGCACCGATGTATTTTCCTTTCGTCGACGCTGTTATTAATCGTTCTACGGTTATGATCAATGTAACCAATTTCACCGAACTCGAACTACCTATTGATTTATTACGTTTCGCATTTAACAGGTAACTTGTCCGTTTATTTTTTCATTCTTCTTTTTTTTTATATTGTCTTATCGAGCTTATTGTACGAGATAAAAATTATGAATCGTTGTGTAGAATTAACTCGCACGAAATTTATCGAAATATATAAATCAAAAATAAAAATAAAAAAAATAAAAAGATAATAAAAATAAAAGATTCGATAAGAAGGATCAATTAATTAAATTAATTATCGTCTTCATTGGAAATTCGGAAAAAATGTTTCTGACAAAGTATAAGTTTGCGAACGAACGTGCGCAACCAGGACAGAACCGTATTCGTCAACTCTTCGTTGGTAATTCTCTCTCTCTTCTCTCTCTCTCTCTCTCTCTCTCTCTCTCTCTCTATCTCTCTTTTGCATCCGGTCGAATAATTAGTGGCAAGTTCTTTGAGCAGACCCCGGCAGAGTCCGGCTTGGCATGGACGACACGTTGTTCTGTTAGAAAGAGAGATGTAGGATCTTTTAAAAGGTTGACAAGACTTTAGGGCATAAAAGATGATGTTGTCTACCCCCCTCCCTCCCCCCCTATCCCCGTGGTTTCTACCTAAGAAGCCCGCGTTAAGAAATAATTAACCGTTTAGAAATTATCCCCTTCCTTTCTCCCTCAACGTTATTACGTCTCTCAACGTTATTACGTTTCCTCTATTTTTTTATCGTTTTATAAGAAAAAAAAAAAGAAAGGACATATATTTTTTTTCTGTCACTTCGAATAATAAATATACACATTTATATCGAATATTTTTTTATACGCGTTAATTTATAATGTAAATTTATATATACATCTAAATAATTATATAATATTTTATTTTATTTTATATAATTATAATATAATTAATAATTAATATTTTTAAACAATAATAATTTTTCAATAATTGCAAACTATTTCGAACGAGCTCATTTTTGTAATATTAAAGTGAACAGTTCGTGTTTATTTTGAAATGAATATTTCCAACGTAAATTTTATAAAAACAATTCTCCCCTCTCTCTCCCATTCAAAATAAAACTTCAAAACGCAATTAAACGCACGAACTTTCGATTTACCCTAATAAAATGATAAATTTCAATTAATGATATAACAAATATCAATACAATACGTAATCGTACAAACAATACGTGCGAGCACGCGAATCTAGAAAAAATAAAATGAAAATAGAAAAAAAAATGGAAAGAAAAACTAAAAGTGAAATGAGATGAGTTTCTTTCTCGATATTATCCAATGAACCGGTAGAATTTCCAATGGCTACTTAGGGTTGGAATCGATCCAACCACAATCGTATCTCAGTGTCCCATCTTGTGCGGTCGCACGCTAAATTCTTCCGAAAGATGGGGGAATCCTGATGTTTCCTCCCTCAAGAACGGAAAAAAGGAAATAAAATGGAAGGAGCAAAGAAGGAAAGGGGATAAAGCTTATACTCCTTGACGACCACCCACAAACACATGGAAATGTATGGAGAATCTTGGAATATTAGTCTCGTCCAATAACGTTCTTCTTTACTTGCCATTCGTTATATTTTTCTTCGTACTTTTCCATTGGTACAATTGGAATCGTTTGATTCGCTGATTTTTTCACTTCCCAAAAAATTTCTAACCAATCGTAAATCTAAAATGGAAATTTCAAATGGATGAAAAGAGGGCCCTCTACCCGAGAAGAAGGGCTCCGATTCGAACTGACCAATCAGATTATTCAGACGAACCCGTGCAATGGAATGCACGCGACGTTTGCGTCTCATTTTTCTTAAAGTTATTCAAATTCTATATCATAGTGTTTTTCACTCTTTTTTCATCTTTATCTCGTTCGAATTAAAATATACTGTGTACAATATCACTAAATTTGGGACTTATCAAACCGCGTTTGGTTAAAACGAATTTCGAATCGTTTTCTTCACGTGCTTCATGACGTTTTTATTACGTTTGAAATATATCAAAGAATCGTCAATTTATTTATAATTTGCTTTATTTTTTGTTTGCAATAGTTTCGATATATCTAGATCACGATAAATTGTAAGGAAAATTTTTGTTTCGTCGAGATATCGTAAAGTTGTTTTACATTTATTAATTTAAATAACAAAGCAATTTATTAGATTGTTAATCGATGATTATTACACCAAAAGACGATCATAATCGATATTAATAACGATTTTACTCTCTGAGGGACCCAAAATCGGTAAGACCCAACGTTTAAAATGAAAAATGAAGTATCATTGAATCTAATCGAAATCTAACGATCTGACTGCAGACAAGATTACTTTGTCTTGGAATAAGATATGTGAAATATCTCGAAGTATCAAACTTATAAAGATGTTTTCAAGACAAATACGAAGGGAAGATAATAAAAAAAAGGGAAAGAAAAATATGTGAAAAAGGGACGGTTGTCCTCGTAGATGTTATCCGTGGTCAACAACCGATCTACGGAAAAACTGTGGACTGTCAGGAACCGATGTCAACCGGTTGGCCATCGGTCATCCGTAGAAATTCGATCGCAGTCCACCAGTAGAGTACGTCATGCTGTTCTCTAACCAAAAGAAGAACATAGGATATCACTTTTGTTTCACGATCAAAAGTAAAATCGGTCAGGTTGAGATCCTGATCTTTACGGACGCGAGATTTTTAAATCCTTTTTTCCACGATAGAAAGGTACGAGGGGGGTAAGTCGCCCGCAGGATGTTTCGTCCCTGCTGCTTTCGAACTGGAGTATCAATCCCGTCATCTTTCCGATCTTTATTATGGGGTTTTGTTCAAACTATCTCGAGGACAAAACAATTTCCACGTTGCACGATCGTAAAAATTCACCGTAATTTAATAAACCTAAGTCGTAAATGACTCCCCTTCTTATCGCAAAAACTCGTACGAGATTTCTTATCTTTATTTTTGTCCGAATATAATAAAAATTCATATATGATTAAAAATTAATTGATTCAATTGAAACATCTGTATAAACGTATTAGTAAAATATAATATTAAGCTTTGTAACAAAAAACTCTGTACATTTTTATAATAATTTTTTATAATAATTAATAGTAATTAATTGTTAATTAATTAATTAATTGTTAATTAATTAATTTTAATATATATAATGAAATGTAATTTAGTTATTATTGAATTATATTTTCGCAAAAATGCATCCCCGAATACAAACTGTATAATTACGATTGGTGCATATCAAAGTTTACCATAGTTAAATGTTTTAATGATTAATTTATTGAATTAATTTAATTAAATATTACAATAAAAATCGTAAGATCAATTGCACCGTACGTACGCATATATCAACTTGAAATTACATGACGAAAAATTTACTTCATTAATTTTTACAGTATCGTACGTGAGAATGCAAGATAATGCAAAATATTTGAACCTTTTTTTTCAACCATTATTCTCATCGAACCCAATATTATACATACGTACGTAAAAGTAAAATTCGAATGTGGTAGTCGTAAGCAGGAAGCATCGTTCAAACGGGTCTTACGATAATTACAGCCACACTAAGGATTTCATTGTTCCTGAATAATGTATATTTCAGCTTGGGGCAATTGGTGGGGTCTCTTTATGGACGTCCAAAAATTATTCTCGCAGCTCCGTGGTAAGAATGATCGACGACAGTTGCCCTTACATAGGCGACCTAACGAACCGCGAACGCCTTTGGGATCTTTAAAACCATCCGAGAAGATGGAACATAATGTATGTACGATGCGTATAACACCTGAGATATAGCTTCGAGCGCCGGTATTCGCTTTCAATCTCTGCTCGAGTAGCCATTCGAACAATCTCGGGACCCTTATACTACCGTACACGTTAAAATATAACAATAATTAAAAAAAAAAAAATAATGGAAGGGTGTAATTTTCGTCGCAAAACGATCGATGACTTATCTCTTCATTTCCAAATACCTCGACATTTTTTATACTTATCTCTGTTTTCCAACAAAATATTCGTTAAATAAATTGTAATTAAACGCCTGGGCTAATTGTGAAGGCTTACAGACGTTCTTCTTATTACATTGTTAATATTTATAATATCAATTTGTTTTAAAATATAAATAACTTGAAAAAATAAATAATATTGTTTTAATATATAATGAAATTTAATTTAGTTATTATTGAATTATATTTTCGCAAAAAATGCATCCCTGTATACAAACTGTATAATGCATATCAAAGTTTACCATAGTCAAATGTTTTAATGATTTTAGATTCTCGATTCAATTATCGAAGGTTTCCAATTATTTATTTTTATCTTCTTTTCTTAAAACGCGTTCGACGAGATAAATAAAAAAAAAAAAGTAACACAAGAAATAACATCCCCCGAAAATAATAAATCGTAGAGAGAAGAAACGTGTCCCTAGAAAAATCTCTAGTAAAAGTAAAAAGGTTGTATATCTCATATATGGGGGAATTAAGAATCGTAGAATAGGTTTTTTTTAGCGTACGAAGCTTAGAAGTTTCCGGTGCAAGTTTGGTGTGTTACGACATATAACACTGTAGAACATGTAGTATAACTCCGACAGTGCCATTGTCCGTCATGTTGAGACGTCCGTTCATGGAAGAGTCAGCTTCATTGTTATGGTGGATATTGTCCATGAATGGATGGGTGTCTCGTTTAACTTCAATTACCGTGGCTCGTCCTTTCATCTCTTAACACGTAGTGGGAGAAAAGAGAGAAAGAGATAAAGAGAGAGAAAGAGAGAGAGAGAGAGAGAAAGAAAGAGAGAGAGAAAGAAAGAGAGAGAGAGAACATTCGCATTATATTATATATTGTCCTTCTCTTTTTCTGCATCTCTCTTTGTTGCGGAAAACCCGTCTATTACGCGTTGAATTACTCAGTCTCGTTAAATTCTCCTTTTGATCGAAAGAACCTTTAGAACTTGGGATACTACTAACTCCGTTGGATGCACTGCTGGATACTTCAAAGAATAAACGAGACAGACGGAAAGAGAGAGAGAGAGAGAGAGAGAGAAAATAAAAATATTTCATGACGTTCGGATAAAGCATTAAAAAAAAAAATAAATATACTATTCGAATCGTTAACCCGTTTTTTTTGGATCACGTTATAAATTGGATTTATTATTTTTTTTTGTTAAATTATTATTATTTGATAAACGGTTGCAATAACGGTTGAATATATTATATAATAAAAGTAATCTTTAATTTTCTTTCTTTCCTTTCTTATACGATATATTGAATTGTTGACAAAAGGATTTCTTTTTAAAAAAAAAATGCTGTGCCAACCAATCTTCATCGATTGAAAAATATTATTCGATCGGATAAAGTAATACGTAAATGATATGGTGGTAGAGGGACGGGGGAGAGGTGATAAGGGGTTATGGGGTGGGGGAGGGCGGTGTTGAAAATATTCGATGCATTCGAATAAAGTTCTATCGTAAATTCGTTGGCGTGTCAGAGACCAATTAAGCTTCCGTGCTTCTTTTCATCAATCTACGTGCTCTTCTTCATAAAGGCGCGTTCATGAGCCTCCTCCCCTCCCTTCCAAGAGGATCAACGTGTATATTTAGGGCTCGCATTAGGACGTCTCGCCGTGAACGCGCTTACTTATTACCTTTGCACCGACATTACTCTTTCGTGATACACCTCGTGATTCAAAACGAACTTTTTCTTCTTTTTTTTATTCTCTCCCCTCCCCCCCCCACCGTCCCTCTTTAGAAAATACTCTATGGCAAATTTAAGAATAACAAAATAATATGTAAATAAAGGAAGAAATTTTTCTAGGAGAACATTAGAAAAATATTTTATGTTATATTAGAATGAATCAAAAGTTGGCATGTTTATTGTGTTACAAATTGCATAATTGAAATTATATTAGAAATATTAATTATTTAATATTTCTAAATGTAATTATTATATTAGATATATTTAAATATAATTATTAGTTATTATTATATTATTATTTAAATATAATTATTAAATATAATATTAAATATTTAAATTAAAAAAATTTAATAAATTATAATTATTAAAATATAATATTAAATATAATTATTAATAATTATTATTTAAATATAATTTAAAAAAGTCACGAACTCTATAATATTGTATTATTTTATTATAAAATATTATATCTTTACAAGTTTAAAAAACAATAAGAAAACGAATGAAAATTCTTTTTAAATGGAATAAATATTGTTATTGAATATATATAATATATTAATGTAATATATTAATTATAAAAAAAAAAATTATAAAAAATTATAAAAGTATTAATGTAATACATATATAAAACTTTAAGAGACGGATTTGTAAACGAAATTGTGGTAGAATGATGAGAGAAAAAAGAACAGGTAGAAAAAGAAAAAAGAGGGAATATCTAAGACGTAAAAGTAAAGATCGAATAAAAATCATCAAGGGAAGTGTAACAGTCAATAAGATTACGTCACGCGCGTACAATCGAGCTCCAGTCTGATAGAAAAAATTCAATCGAGAATATGATCGTAAGAAACCGAGCGAAGACCGCAAATATTTGTAGTCACTTCCTGCCTGATAAATATAATAAAAAAATATACGAGAAAGAGAGAGAGAGAGAGAGAGAGAGCGTGGGAGCTAGACAGACAAAGTTATATACGATTTAACCGATCTTTCTTGAAGATCATTCTATGGAAAGTTTTAGGATGCATGAATAAGAGAAAGAAAGATATAGAAAGATATAAGAAACGAGAGAGAGAGAGAGAGAGAAAGATAAAAGTAAAGGTAGAGAGATACATCGTTTCTCCTTGATCTTTCTAACCCACTTTTTGTCCTTCATCGTCGTCGTCAAGCTACCCTCTTCCTTCCCATTTCCTTTTTTTTTTCTCTTCTTATTTTATCCCTCTCTTACTTGGACGTACGCATTTTTTGTTACCTCCAAGAAGGAGTCCTTTCTCCAGGTGGGCAAAGAGATATACGAACGCGACTACGTTTAATAATGATCCCTTTAACGATCCCTTCTTCCCTAGGTTTTATATCAAGTTTTACCAAAAGCGTGATTAGGTTCCTTCGAAACAGAGTAGACGAATATAGATTGGAGAATCATTTTGCCCTAGTCGCATCACCTAAATTCTTTTTTATTATTTTTTATTTTTCTTTTTTCTTTTTCTCATTATCTCATCTCGCGTTTCCGATCATTGATTGAATCGACGATTAGAAAGCAATTAGCGATGTGGTAACGAGATGTTTTTTTGTTTTTTTTTTTATTATTATTTTTTTCCTCGATCGCATCGTTAGATCCAACGATTCGGACTCCCTACGGAGAAGGAACTTCGAAAAAGATTCTATTGTTTCGTCCGAAACGAATTATATTTTCCCACCAAGAAAAATCTAAACGTGTATATAGTTGATTGAGTATTTTAAAGTATCATTAATTTTTATAAATCGTAGCGTTATAAAAAAAAAAAAAAACAATCTAATCTACTACGACACTTTTTATCACTCGCACACAAATGGTATCACATAATATATATACATATAAACTACTAAAAAATATAAAAAACTACTATAAATACTAAAAAAAATATATATAAAAAATAAAAAATATATACTTCATATAACTTAAATATATATATAAATTTAACTTCAATATGGATAAAAATATTTTTTAAAAGATAAATTGAAGGTAGAAAAAATAATAAGCCAATTTATGTACGTATGTATGTACGTATGCATGTAGGTAGGTAGATAGGTGCAATAAAGTAGATATGTAAAAATGATGTAACGTCTGCCAAGTTAATCAAGGAAGCAATAACGTTCCCTATCATCAAGATGACGTCGTTAATAACGATCAAGAGTATAATTAATTACGTTCAACGGGTTACGCCGAGTGAACGTATAGATGATCCGCACGAGAAAGAACAAACGCGACAAAGGGGCTACGTGAAAGCAAAAAAAAAAAAAAAAACATATACGAATAAGAGAAAGGAAAAAAATATAAAGCGGGGAGGAGGGGATCCTTAGTTTCTGAAAATTTGTTCAAAATGATTCGATACGTTGTTTACCCCATGCTCGATGAGATTTGCTTAGAAAATTTTCAACGATGTTATTCCTTAAGACGAGACGAGACAGGCCCGCGAGAAAAACGAAAAATCTCAGTGGTCATGGTGGTACCGAATTTTTGTAAGTTCCTAAAAAAATATTATTGCAGTATTCGATTCGTGAAGAAGGAGAGGAGAGGTGTCACCGTTCTATATACATTCGTTGAAAGAAAAATAATAAGAAAAATGCTAACGAAATAGTACTTCTAACCCAATGAGTACGTACGATTTCGTCGAAACACGAATGACCTTGAATACTCCTTCTTCCTAGTTCATTTTTTACTTCCCTACTTTCCCCCTAGCTCGTTCGTTGCGTTCCACCCTCAGGACTACTTGGCTTGTTGAGTCCTATTCTTCGAGCATTCATTCAAGAACCCCAGAGAATCTCACGTCTCGGCATTGACCAACACAACCATTCAGCACGAGTCTTTGTATTTCAACCCGCCTATCTCCCCTACCCCCTCTCAAGCACCTACAAAATGTCTAACTCCTCCCTCTCCCCCTTATCCCTTCTCAACCCTCACCATTACGAAAGAAAAATGAAAGACACTTTGGAAAGATATTCCGGAAGATTGAACGTTCAAATGGAAATATGTCTGAATACTTTTAACGGGAAACCGAAAATTGTAAAAGAATGGGTAAAAGACCGACTATGGCGACGATAAAGAAAGGATCCAGGAAAGAAAAACCGATTCCGTATTACCGATCCGTTGTCCTTCTCTGTTCAATAGGATATCGATTATTCTTCGTATATTCTTAGTCCCTTGACCTCTTCTCACACCATACTTTTCTACCTTTTACAAAAAACTTTCTTACATTTCTGATTCAAAAACGCCTAAAATTTTCCTTCTTCTAATATATTATAAAATCTAAGTCTCTATAGATTCTTTCCCTCTTATTTTCTATCTATTGATCGAAATACACAAAAAGAAAGATACATGAGAAAGAAAGATCAAATAGTACCTGTCTTTTTGGGCTCATTCTCTCTCTCTCTCTCTTTCTGCCTTGTTATAGTCATGGTGCGATTATAAAAATCATATGATTTTGTGGTTTTTCTAAGATAAATGAAGATATATATATTGTTAGAAATGTTTTATGAATCAGTTTTGAAATATGTAGGTACATAAAATTTTAACAAACTATTGTATTATTTTTTTATTGTGTATTATTATTATTATTATTATCATCATCATCATCGTTCATATCTTGTAAAATGTTATTTAATAAATCAGACACGATAATCTCTATTGGGATTTATATAGATAATTATAATATTGTTGATATAAATAAAAATCAATTTGTCGTTTATTATTTTATTTTAACGCAACGAATTTTTAATCACAGAGAACAAAAAATGACGTTACAATTTGAAAAAATGAACGATACTAATAAAAATACACATATCTGAAGTAATATATTTTTATACAATATTATTAAAGTATTATTTTAGAATGATAGATCTACGATAAATATTGGCAATAAGGATCAATAACGAAAGTCACGATCGTTATTTATAATGATACGACGTTCATTTTCGAAGGTTCAATTAAATCTGAATCTACCGACACAATTAGTTATTCTTATCGTAGATCGTCTAACTTGATACAGTTTTCACCGATCAACTAACATCCCCTTTTGAATACGTATTGCATGATTACTACAGATTTGCTGACTCAAAATCATATTTTCGATGCACTACCATACTTATTCTCTTGAAAAACTAATTTAAATGATCGTTCATGATGTCAATAAACAAAACTCTAATACTCGATGGTAAAAATAGAACTTCATTTTGAAAATTCCGATGCAACTAATCTTTTATTTTCTTTTTTCCTATAAAATTATGATCAATCCTTTCGTTCATTTTATTATTTTATTAAATTAACACGTACACATAAACTTACATATGTATATTTTTATACAGGTCTTCGTGGCTCAAGTGGTAGAGCGTTCTTTTGGTATGCGAAAGATCCTGGGTTCGAATCCCGGGCCTCTCTCGACTTTTTATTAAACAACTGAAGCTCAAATTTATTGGGAGAGTTCTTCGAACGAACAAATGCGTCAGGATTGTGTCACTAAAATAATAATATATATATTTTTATATAAAACCAATACAAGTTTATAAATATCTCAAATAATTTCGTAAATAATCATTAAATTTCCAATTATTATACATTTTGTCAATCATATCGAAAAATGCATTCGAGGTAACTTACTAGTATCTTATATATAATAAATTAAAAAAATAACGAATATATAGAAAATCGATAGAGAAAAGAAGAAAAAATCGTTATAAAATAAAACAAATCGTATATAATATTCGTTGTACATTCTCGTAAGTTGGTATTTTCGTTTGGCGAATACTTTCGTCTAAAAAGTATACGCACGACTTTCGCTCGAACGGGAGCTCCATTTTAAAAAGAAGTAAGAAAGAGAATGCGTTAATTATCGATGCGCAAATGGACAGCAATGAGGTGCAACGAGGCAGCATGCACCCCACCGTCCGAATGGAAGACGGGAGGAGGAGGAGGAGGAGGAGGAGGAAGGATGCAACGGTAACGAGCGGCAACGGACTTGCATCGGAAAAGAAACACACCGGCGTTCAACCTGACGTAGTAGTAGTGCCGGAATATAAACCGGACAGGTTTCGGCAGTGCAATTATTATTAAGAGAGGAACCAGGATGGAAGAAAGAAAAAGAAAAGAGAAAGAGAGAGAGAGAGAAAGGCAAAAGACCGGAGAGCAAGGAAAAAGTCCGAGGATGCAGAAGGTGGTCCATCCGTCCGTCTGCCTGCTAGTTCAGAAGAGCTCCAATGTTTTTTTCTACTTCCTTTTTGCTCGCCAACGTGTGCCCGGGCTTTCTTCTCCCGTAATTACGTATGAAAATACGTACAAATAAACTAATGTTTATACAAATTACATATTAACGAATATATTCCATCTAATTGTGTGTCGCAACCAAATTTCATTCGAATAATATAATTAATAGTATTATTAAAAAATGTTATACAAATATATAATGATATTGCGATAATTAATTATATAATAAAACACAGTAATAATACAAATAATACAACCAATAAACTACATAATTAATTGTCTTTTGTAAAATCTACTTTGCAAATAATAATTTAAAAATGTACGATCTTTTTTGATTAAGCCCTATAATAATTAAACATCATACAAATATATAATTATAATCGTACAACCATAACTATTCTAATCGTTATCCAATATCACTAATTAACATTAATATACACGATAATTAATATAATATCAAAAACGAACAATAATAATCATATTAAAAACCATACGAACACAACGCAGAATATTTAATTCGTTGATCGAAAAAAATAATGTCACAATCGATAAGAAAACAAGTAGAAGGAAAGACTTTGAAATCGAATGTAGGGTGCGTGCGCGCGTGTTTCCTTTGCCAGAGCCTGACGATGCTTACATACTTCGCGGTTTCCCCCTCCCCCATTCCTACTTTAGTATACGGGGCTCGCGCGAGCGCACGTGAGAATGGGGCCCCACTGGCCCCGTGGCACACGAACCTACAAACGGCGTACGCTCGTTCCCGATCCGTTCGAGCCTGACGAGAATAAACGCCTCTCTCGTTGTTTCTTCTTCTTCTTCTTCTTCTTCTTCTTCTTCGTCTCCTCCCCCTCCTTCTCCCCCCGTTCTCCCTCTCGTTCTCTCCCCCTCTCCTTTCATCTTCTTCCTCATCCTCTTTATCTCATCGCGTTAGTACACACGTCGATGCAGCGCGTGCGTGGCAGAATAAACAATAGCCCTTTCCAAAGGGAGTCGTACTTAAAAACCCTGAAACCACAGAGAGAGAGAGAGAGGTCCTTTGAAAAGGGACACTCGAAAATTAAAACCTTTTTTCTTTTTTTATTATTTTCTTCCACCCACTTTTTCTCTCCTTTCTTTATTTGATTTTATTTGATTTTTATATTTATTTTATTTTTATTTTTATGTCTCCTTGTTTTCTTCGAGTTCTTTTCTTGCATGAGCGCGCGCTCGCGCGTGCGTTCTCCTTTCAATTCACTACCGTCACACTCCGATTTCTCTTAAGTCTTTTGCTACTTTTCGACCTTGAGGGGAACCTAAGGAAGGCGACGGCGACGACGACGGCGGTGTTGCACGTGATGCAGCAGCCTTCCTACCCTGAGTACAAAAAGGATCCATTTACATACGATGATTTATAAATGAAATCGTCCGAGACACACACACACACACACAAGGTTACAACCGGACTCTACCACAATCCTTTTTCGGCTATCCGGTTGTTCCTATTTTTTTTTTATATATATACACACATATTTTACATTTTTTAATTTATATATAAGTTGAGGAAGAAAATGAAGATACGTTTGTGAAGGTGGATGAGGTGGAAACGAAGAAGAAGAAATATATAAATGCATTTGTGTATTTGCATTTTGTGATCTACCTTCTGTTTTTACCTTCCCGTATATAGTTCCTCGCTTATTTGTATTTATGTATGTGAAATATAAATCGCTACCGAATGTTAGCGCGTGCCAAAGAACATACGAGATAATAAATTCGTCGTCGTTTTCATTTTCCTTCCTCGTCTTCTTCCTCAACCGTGAAATATACTTTTGTTGCGTTATGAACGATATATTATCGAGGAATGTATTTCGTACCGTAAGACCGACATAAAACATGACAGTTATTGCACTCCTATAAAACGCTTCCCTATTTTCTCTCCTTGTTTTTTTTTTCTTTCCTTTTTTCCTTTTCTTATTTTCCTTTTCTTTCCTTTTCTTTTTCTTTTCATTCCTTTTAACGCATTAAGCGTATATCCTGCGTTAAAGAAACACGTGAAACATATGGGGCTTCGTTTAACGAGTGTATTCTTTCATTAGAAAATGTTAAAGCGTATTTTTCATGCTGAATTGATGAATTCCAATCGAACTTCAATGTACTTCGTCACAATTTTCTAAAATCATTCATACGTTCGACTTAAAAATTCAATAAACAAAATGAAATCAAGATAATAATGTATAAAAATATGAATCTAAAAAACAATAAAATATTACTGATAAAATAATAATACGCTTACGCTGTAATTAATGTAATAATTAGGATTTATTCGAAAAGAAAGTAAAACATCTCGAAAGAAAAACTTTCAAAGTTAAATATAAAAAAATAAAAATAAGAAAATAATAATAATGTTAAGAAAAATAAGGATCACTCGGGTGTCTCGGGGAACATACAAGAGAAATGAATAAAAAAGAGGAAGAAAAAAGAGAGAGATAGAAATTGAGATAGAAAGAGAGAGAGAGAGAGAGGAAAAAAAAAGAAGAAACATTATTCGTATCGAAGTTTCATCGGCTTATTCGGCATGGTCAAAAAGAATTTTGAGTTGGGGCCAGTAAACGTGACAGTTACCGAACATGGCGTACACCGGTTCTTCTTCTTCTTCTTTTTCTTCTTCTTCTTCTTCTTCTTCTTCTTCTTCGTTTTCACCTCACTCGGTGTATACCACCACTCGATCGTTTAGCGAATACGGTGTTTTATCTTGAGGAAGAGTAAAACGAGGAGTAGGTGGAAGGGGGAGGGGGAGGAGCAGGGGGTTAGGGGGGAGGGGAACCCAGTAGTAGTAGTACTCTTGGTACCGTTGTAATCGTTGTAAGTACCATCGACGTTACTCGTTTCGGCATTACCTTCTTGCCAAGTACGGTAAACGTTTCTTCTTGGTACCCGTGTTTTTGTTAAGATCATACGAAATATAACAGCACTCGACGTCGATACGCGTGCCATCTTATCTTTTTATTTTATCTCTTTTCTTTTTTATCTTTCACCTTTTTTCTTTTCTCTTACCTGTCCTGTTCCACCTTCCTTCCTTCCTTCCTTCCTTGCTTGTTTTGTTGTTTCCTTATTTACTTTTAGTTACTTACTTACTTTACCACATTGTCAACTTTCTTTCTTTTTTATCGAGTAATGCATTGTTATTTTATTTCGTGTTCAATCAAAGAATGACTTTTCTTTTTCCTTACCTGGCTACGTGTTTCCTTCGTTAACTTTCATCTTTTTTTCTTTCTTTCCCACCTTCGAGGATAATACTTCTTTACCTGCGAAATTTTATTTTATTTTATATACCTTATACAATGTTTCTTTTTTCTATTAATATAATTATGTTATATTCTTTAATTGGTACTCGTTTGTTTTTATCGCGAATTCTTCGAAATTTCATTTTATTTTATATACCTTCTATACATTGTGTTTATTGTTCTTTTTTTTTACTATTATAATAAAGTTATATTGTTTAATTAGTATTAATTTTTTTTGGTTTTCACGCACGACATTTTTGAGACTTTAATTTATTCGTAATTATTCTTACGTTTTATCTTTTGTTTTTTTTTTTTTTTTTTTTTTCTATAGATCTTTTGCACGTGCCAAGTGTAGTTTTATACGGTAAAAATTTATCAGTGAAGTAGATGCCGACCACCGTTACAGGCAGAACGAAAGTTTGTTCATGCTGCGATCAGTTCCGGCGCACTTGCCTCGATTCGAGTTCTTGCAACCAAGTGTCTCGTATGTTGCAGGAATGAAAGACTCCTTCCTCGCATACGAAGGAACGCAGAGAACTCATTTCGCTCTTACGAATATGGTTAATTATTCTTAAGAGTTTCCTACCATATATGTACATTTGTATATATATATGAAATAATTAAACTGACCAATTAAAATCAAAAAGTAAAACAGAATCACAAACTTCAACCAAGTAATATTATATGAATTCGCGAGTAACGAATAGTTAAAGTATGAAATTGAAATTTGATATACTTATTATAATTAAATAAAGTTTTTGTAATTAACATGCATACGTATACACGTATATATTTGATATTAATTTCAATCACCGATGAAATCATTTCGAAAATTTACTCTCAAAAGAAAAATAATACATTTTAATAATCATCCGATCTCGATATTAACGTTACGTTATTATTATTTAAAAGTAAATAAACGGTTCCGATATTTCTTAAAGAAATTTTCTTACGTGACTTATGAAAAGAGATTAAAAATGTTTATACAGTCTCTCAGTAATGTTCGAACGATTATCGAGACAACATCTGTCGTGATTCTTCATTTGTAAGTATATGTTTGTAATACTTGCATATTTGAGAGTAGGTCACGCGGTAAATATTTTATAAATCTCATTTATAGGATTCTTAATTTTGTTTATCTGACTTTTATTTATATAAATTAATATTTCGATATACGGTATAGATAAAAATGAACTCTTGTTAATTAAATAATATAAAAATACTGCGTTGGTTTATCAACTCGTTATTTTATACTGAATATATATGTTCAAAATAATATTAACAATTAGTTATTAAAAATTATACGTCATTTTGTAATGTAAAAAGAACCATCAGGATGTTGAGAGAAAATAAATAATTAAGGAAAAGTAATAGATTAGTTAATATTATAAATAATTAAATAATAAAACTATATTTACTATATAAACATAAATTTTTTTAAAGAATAAATTAATGTTACTTCGTCATTAGATTATATTATAAGTTATTTTATAATCTTGATACAATGCAAAGAATAAGTCTATTAAGATAAGTTTAATTTCGTCTAATCAAAAAATAAAACAATACAACTACGTACTTCGAAGAAAAACCCATCCTAAATAATTACAAAATCAAAATTACATTATCTACTTAAAAATAAATCTCCATTTTATTGAATATAATCATAAATCACGAATTTCAATGGAAAACGAATTAAACGAATGTGTAAACGTTGTAATACTTACGCTTCTCGATCTTACGAGGATCTACGGTTGAGATGGGGGCATCAGGCCCCGATGTGCCGCGCACGCGCAAACGTTCACTGGCCACGCGACCGGCCACGCTCGACCTTCCATCTGTTTTTATCACTCTTTCGCTCCTTTCTCTCTCTCTTTCATCATCTCTCACATCTCTTCTTCTTCTTCTTCTTCTTCTCCTTCTTCTTCTACTATGCCGCCGGCATGGAATGCAGAGGACCCCATCTCGTTCTTTACCTCCACCCTCACAACGAAAAGATTCACCCTAACTTCTACATCTCTCAGCTGATCTTCCCCCAACCCACCCTCACTTCACCCCTCTCCAGTCCTTTTTCGTCTCGTCCCTTCAAAACTCTTCTTTTCATTCTCTCTCTCTCTCTCTCTTACGTTCCCCTTCTTTCTTTTGCTTTCTTTTTCTTTCTTACACTATTGCTCACTCACTTATACGAACGCAGAAGCGAGTTTTCTTTTTTCTTCCTGTGCCGTTCCTCTGCCAGAGGCGGCAACAACGGCAGCACTAACTTCTTCGGGTTCCCACCGTAGAAAGAAGAAGAAGAAGAAGAAGAAGAAGAAGAAGAAGTGTTTCTCTCCTTCTCTCTGTTCGTTCGTTTTCTTCCTTTCTCGAATGAACGAGAACGAACGAACGAACGAACGACGCACTTGAGAATGGCTCCCTATTTTTCTCTTTCTTCTACTTCTTTTTTTCCACCTTCTTTTTTTTCTCTCTCTCCTTTCTTCCTTTCTTCCCTTACACCATCAATTGCGGCAGGGAAGAGAAAACTGTTACGAAAAACGGGATTAAGTTTACTACGTCGTGTATGGGAAAGATTAAAAGAAAAAATAAAGTAAGAAAAGTTAGTTGGAATCGAGTGTTTTTTATATATTTTGTTGTTGTTGTAGTATTAATTAATAATATAGACGATTGGAAAACTCGTTGATATTATTTTCAAATGACAATTTTTTTGCGAGTCATATTGTGAATAATAAACGTTTGAATTGTTGATATGAATTATTGACAAGTCTATTAAATTCGATAAATGTTAATTAAAAATATCTGATTCATATATTACATAAATGTTTTCCTTATACGATATATGAAAAAAAATGGCGGTAGTGTAATATTTTACATGTAAAAATAAACCTTCCCCTTCTCCTCATCCCATCACCGATTGGATACGCTTATTGATCAGTATACAATTATAAGCGAACAATAAGAACTCCCATAGTTATCATATATAAATTAACACATGATACTTTTCAAAGAATATATTTCCGAATCAAAAACTAAATGCAAAAATATTCGTGGAAGAAACATTGACGATTAACGAAAGAAAGAAAAAAAAAAGAAAAGGTAACCGTCGATAAATATAATATAATCGAATATACCGGGTATACAAATAAAATGACATACGATAAATGCTATCGTAAAGTTTACATTCCTATAGCATGAAGTAATTCGCTCTCAATACGACCGGCAAAGAAGGAAAAGGCCCAGCGGACTTCTTCGATAACGCGGAATCGTTAAAAAATCGTTAAGAAAACGACGCCGGTAGCGGGCTTATGCCACGTAAAAAAGAAGAAAGGGAAAAAGATAAAGAGAGACAAAGAGTAAAACGAAAAACCAAATACGAGAAAAGAAGAAGTAGAAGAAGAAGAAGAAGAAAATAAATAAAGAAGAATAAGAATAAGAATAAAGAGAATAAGCGAGAAAAATGCGAATGCAATTTCGTGCGAAAAATTCCTGTTCGCAGACTCGCGCGAGCAACCGACGAGTGGTGTGTCTACTCTCTTTTTTTCATTGAACTTAAAGTTTCGTAGAGGGGCGGCTGACACGGGCCCAGTTCGGGGGCCTAACTTCCCCCACTCTTGATTCTCCCCCCCACTCTCTCTCTCTCTCACTCACTCAGCCCGCGGTGTATCATTATGGACTCGCGTGCGCTGCCCCCGGTCATTCTCGTCTCATCTCGAACAAACTTTTACTTCTCTCTCTCTCTCTTTCTCTCTCTGTTACATTCTCTTTCTCTTTCTCTTTCTACAGGTCTCAACCTTCTTCAAGCTACTCTGCTCTTCTTCTTCTTCTTCTTCTTCTTCTTCTTCTTCTTCTTCTTCTTCTTTCAGTATCCGCCATCCCTGTTTCGGGTTCGCGTTCGTGGTCGAGATGAGGAAGATTTTTTTTTTTTTTGGCACCCGTGGCGAACCGACAAGGTAGAAAACCGATCGACGACGACGACGACAACGAAGAAGACGACGAGGAGGTGGAAAGTGAACTGCAACGGCAGCTTCGAATATCAAAATACGACCTAACCATGGAGCTTTAGAAACCGATCGATGTCTATCGGTATCCAAAGGGAAGGAAGGATCTTCGATTCTGCGTGGCCACGTGAGTAATGACGCACCTCCATCGAACGACGTGTTAACGTACGATAAGATCTTAGAAATAATCGAGGGCGTTAACGCTAGCTCACTATCTTATTCTTCTTCTTCTTGTTCTTGTTCTTGTTATTTATTTTTCTTATTCGTTTTTTGTTGCTTGATTATTCTTTTTGTTTTTTATTATTTATTTTATTCTTTTAACAACTAATGACACCCTCGAACCAATATGTTCTTTAAATAATATCCCAACTATATTCAACGTTCTTCGGTGTCAAATTGCAGATCGTTTAGCAACTTATTTACTATCGTTTATCATTTGTTTAATTGCGTTCAATGTTTTTCAGGTTCGATAGAGTTATTAGATGTTTGTTAATATGCTTTTTCCTTGATATTTATATTATTTTCCTGTTTAATCGTTTACTTTCTTTCGAATTATTCGCTAACTTTACTAAATGTATGTTGATTCAATACTTTGTTTATATAATTTGAATTATTATGATAAATAAGATTTACATTTTTATTTTTATTATTATTTTTATTTTATTCTTTTAACAACTAATGACACCCTCGAACCAATATGTTCTTTAAATAATAACCCAACTATATTCGACGTTCTTCGGTGTCAAATTGCAGATCGTTTAGCAACTTATTTACTATCGTTTATCATTTGTTTAATTGCGTTCAATGTTTTCAGGTTCGATAGAGTTATTAGATATGTTACGTGTGTGTTTGTTAATATGCTTTTCCTTGATATTTATATTATTTTCTTGTTCAATTGTTTTCTTTCTTTAGAATTATTCGCTAACGTTACTTAATGTATGCTGATTCAAATACTTTGTTTATATAATTTGAATTATTTTGATAAATAGGATTTACATTTTTATTTTTATTATTATTTTTTATTTTATTCTTTTAATAACTAATGACACCCTCGAACACCAATATGTTCTTTAAATAATATCCCAACTATATTCAACGTTCTTCGGTGTCAAATTGCAGATCGTTTAGCAACTTATTAACTATCGTTTATCATTTGTTTAATTGCGTTCAATGTTTTTCAGGTTCGATAGAGTTATTAGATATGTTATGTGTGTGTTTGTTAATATGCTTTTTCCTTGATATCTATATTATTTTCTTGTTTAATCGTTTTCTTTCTTTCGAACTATTCGCTAACGTTATTAAATGTATGTTGATTCAAATACTTTGTTTATATAATTTGAATTGTAATGATAAATAGGATTTACATTTTTATTTTTTTATTATTAATTTTATTCTTTTAATAACTCATGACACCCTCGAACCAATATGTTCTTTAAATAATATCCCAACTATATTCGACGTTCTTCGATGTCAAATTGCAGATCGTTTAGCAACTTATTTACTATCGTTTATCATTTGTTTAATTGCGTTCAATGTTTTTCAGGTTCGATAGAGTTATTAGATGTTTGTTAATATGCTTTTTCCTTGATATTTATATTATTTTCTTGTTTAATCGTTTTCTTTCTTTAGAATTATTCGCTAACGTTATTAAATGTATGTTGATTCAAATACTTTGTTTATATAATTTGAATTGTAATGATAAATAGGATTTACATTTTTATTTTTATTATTATTTATTTTATTCTTTTAACAACTAATGACACCCTCGAACCTATATGTTCTTTAAATAATATCCCAACTATATTCAACGTTCTTCGGTGTCAAATTGCAGATCGTTTAGCAACTTATTTAATATCGTTTATCATTTGTTTAATTGCGTTCAATGTTTTTCAGGTTCGATAGAGTTATTAGATGTTTGTTAATATGCTTTTTCTTTGATATTTATATTATTTTCTTGTTTAATCGTTTTCTTTCTTTCGAATTATTCGCTAACGTTACTTAATGTATGTTGATTCAATACTTTGTTTATATAATTTGAATTGTAATGATAAATAGGATTTACATTTTTATTTTTATTATTATTAATTTTATTCTTTTAATAACTCATGACACCCTCGAACCAATATGTTCTTTAAATATATCCCAACTATATTCGACGTTCTTCGATGTCAAATTGCAGATCGTTTAGCAACTTATTTACTATCGTTTATCATTTGTTTAATTGCGTTCAATGTTTTTCAGGTTCGATAGAGTTATTAGATGTTTGTTAATATGCTTTTTCCTTGATATTTATATTATTTTCTTGTTTAATCGTTTTCTTTCTTTCGAATTATTCGCTAACGTTATTAAATGTATGTTGATTCAAATACTTTGTTTATATAATTTGAATTGTAATGATAAATAGGATTTACATTTTTATTTTTATTATTATTAATTTTATTCTTTTAATAACTCATGACACCCTCGAACCAATATGTTCTTTAAATAATATCCCAACTATATTCAACGTTCTTCGGTGTCAAATTGCAGATCGTTTAGCAACTTATTTACTATCGTTTATCATTTGTTTAATTGCGTTCAAGTTTTTCAGGTTCGATTGAGTTATTAGATATGTTGTTATACGTATACGTGTGTGTTTGTTAATATGCTTTTTCCTTGATATTTATATTATTTTCTTCTTTAATCGTTTTCTTTTTTCCGAATTATTCGCTAACGTTATTAAATGTATGCTGATTCAAATACTTTGTTTATATAATTTGTATTATTATGATAAATCGGATATACATTTTTATTTTTATTATTATTAATTTTATTCTTTTAATAACTCATGACACCCTCGAACCAATATGTTCTTTAAATAATATCCCAACTATATTCAACGTTCTTCGGTGTCAAATTGCAGATCGTTTAGCAACTTATTAACTATCGTTTATCATTTGTTTAATTGCGTTCAATGTTTTTCAGGTTCGATAGAGTTATTAGATGTTTGTTAATATGCTTTTTCCTTGATATTTATATTATTTTCTTGTTTAATCGTTTTCTTTTTTCGAATTATTCGCTAACGTTACTAAATGTATGCTGATTCAAATACTTTGTTTATATAATTTGAATTGTAATGATAAATCGGATATACATTTTTATTTTTATTATTATTTTTTATTTTATTCTTTTGACAACTAATGACACCCTCGAACCAATATGTTCTTTAAATAATATCCCAACTATATTCAACGTTCTTCGGTGTCAATTGCAGATCGTTTAGCAACTTATTTACTATCGTTTATCATTTGTTTAATTGCGTTCAATGTTTTTTAGGTTCGATAGAGTTATTAGATATGTTACGTGTGTGTTTGTTAATATGCTTTTTCCTTGATATTTATATTATTTTCTTGTTTAATCGTTTTCTTTCTTTCGAATTATTCGCTAACGTTACTAAATGTATGCTGATTCAAATACTTTGTTTATATAATTTGAATTATTATGATAAATCGGATTTACATTTTTATTGTATTATTTAATTGTTTTCTTTCTTTCGAACTATTCGCTAACGTTACTAAATGTATGTTGATTTAAATACTTTGTTTATAAATATAATTTGAATTATAGTGATAAATCGGATATACATTTTCATTGTATTATTTAATTTTACGTTTAGAAAGGGATTTAATTTATGGTGAAATGAAAAATGTTATTATTAATATCTCCTCACGTGTATATTTAATTATTGAAATATTAATATTGAATTAATCTGAAGGGAAGAGGAAATTTATGTAAATGTTCATACTAAAGTTTTTTTATGATTAAATCAAAGATTTCATTATTTGTATAACACGTTCGTATATAAGAAAAGAAACATATAAATATATAATAAAATATTTTGTAATAAGTAACGATAGGTACCAATAATAATTCATTACAATGTTAACAATAAATTTATCGGAATATTTCCTTATATTATCATATAGACCAATAACCACTTTACTTCGTTATAAAAGGAAACGTAAATAAGTCGTTCGTACGAAAGGCAAAAAAGGGACCTTTATAGTCTCGTGCTCGTTCATTCAAAATAAAAAAAAAAAAAGAATAAAAAAGAAAATAAAAGAAGAAAGCCGAAAGAAAAATGATCGAAATAAGAAATAGGGAAGAAGAAGCAAGGTAAGGCGAGAGAAAGATACGCGTAACTGCAGAAAGCAGATTTTATCTTTGAACGCGAATAATGGGGCCCTAGCTAGCTCGGTGGAAAAGAGAATTACTTACTACGATGGGATGAGGATGAGTTTGTGAGAGAACAGTGAACGTGGGACGCACGATCTTTCTCAAAAGATCCATTTGGATAGAAAATAATGGGAGACCTTACCTTCCCTTTGTGTACCCTATTTGTTAAATACACGGTTTCGTTCCTTCACCGATTTGGCCCTTATTTTTCTTTAGTTTCTCTCCTTTCTTACATCGACCGAGAATAGAAAAAAATCATCTCTACGAGTTTCTTCACCTTTTTCACTTTTAACGTCTATTATTATATTCGATTAATGCTAATTTTTATATATATATATATATGTAGTTAACGATACGATATCTAAATGTATTAATCAATATTTAAAATTAATTTCTTTATTATATCTACTGCATAATCATTTTCCTTTTTTTTCTTTTATATATATAATATATATATATTATTTTTTTATTATATTATATTATATATATATTTTATATTATTATATTATTATATTATTATATTATTATTTATATTATATATATTATATATTATTATATTATATATATATTATTATATATTTATATTTATATATATTATTAATATATTTATATATTATATTTTTTTTATTATATATATATATATTTTCTATTATATATAGTTAACGATACGATATCAAAATGTATTAATCAATATTTAAAATTAATTTCTTTATTATTCTACTACATAATCATTTTTCTTTTATCTCTTTATTATCATAATTTTATTAAAATTAATCATACAGAAATATAAAATTATTCTACGACATATTACTTTTTCATTTTATATTAATCATTGATATATTATACAACGCAACAACAAAAATGAAAAATAAAATTTAAAATAACATAATTAAAAATAAGTTAGATGTATCAATCATATGATTGATTACTCCTATTATAATCCAATATAATATCTATCATTAAAGAATGTGTATTAATTTTTCTTCGAGAAAAAAAAGGACATTATAGTTTTCTTTTATTTTCTATTATTTCGAGATTTCGGTACGAGTGTTTGAGTTTGGGCCTGACAATGAGTCATGTCAGTGATCGTTCGACGTAATTACGGTCTATCTTAAATCATTAAGAGGAAACAAGATGAAGAAAAAAAAGACAAACCAAAAATAAAATAATAATAATAATAATAATAATAATAGAATAGCGTTCATACTCGTTAGTTAACATAAGTCAAAGTGGCGCTAGACCTGGCTCCTAAAAGATGAAAAATAAAGAATGGAAAAGGAAAAAAATAAAGAAGAGGAAGATCGTATTCGACGATACGACGTCGAACTCGTTCTCATTTCTCAGTACGTGCGTCGAGAAAAGATGAGATAGCACAGTTTTACATCGGTAAGACCATCTTGATAATAACACCCCGCTGGTAGACAATTTGACAACGAATTCATCTTCCAACGCGGCAAGTTATCCAATACTTTTCTCTTATTTTTTTTTTTCTTTTCTTTTTTTCCCAATAGAGTCTTCTTTCTTTCTCATGGGATAATTCAATACGAACGAAACAGCACGGGAAAGAGAAAAATTGTACGTTCACGATTCTTTAGATTGATTTTACGAGAGGATACGTGTCATACGTCTCAGATTGTAAAATATAGTCTCATTTGTTTCTTTCTTTTTTTTTTTTTTTTAATTCAACACTTTGATGACTATTATTACGTATAAGTAATTTTACTTAAACCCAATGGTTATCGGTCGTTATCGTATTGACGTGATCTATCTTTATCCGTATCACGTATACGTGATTTGACTTTTAATTAATTGTACGATCGTTGTTTAATTCGAACAGAAAAAAACAACAAGTATTTTATAATAAAATATCTCTCGTATGTGAATGATAATAGTGTTTATATATTAAAATTTATATAAGAAATATCATAATCGGTAAAAAAGATTTTAAAAAAATATAAAATCATACTTAATCAAATCCAACGTTGTTATTAATAAAAATACATGCAAATTCGATGTATCATATGTTACTTGTTCTAATTTTCGTAATAAAAATTCTTTCTCGAGAAAGGGAAGAGAAAAGCCATGAACAGTTCGAAGGGGTTTCGAAATTTCCGATAATGAAAATTTCCTTTTACTCGGAATGAAACAAGATGAGAGTAGGGGGTGGGGGGAGGGTGTAATAGAAAGAGAAGGAAGCCGTATCGTAAAAAAAAAAGAACATTGGAGTAAACGGTAACGAATGTTGTTACTCGGTAAGGTCGTCTTCGTCGTCGTCGGTAAGATTTTTGTGAAATTACGAAGCCATAAAATTCGGCTTCTTTACGACGGTTGTTCTTACCGCTGCTCGGACGGCTTCGGACAAAAAAAGAAACATCTTTGGTTAGTAGTAGTAGTATTAGTAGTAGTAGTAGTAGTAGTTGTTGTTTGGGAGAAGATATTCGAGAACGACGACGTCCTGCACGCTCGCGTGATATACGATCGGCGAGAAATCGAGATGACAATGAAAGTGGTCCTTTCTTGAACGTTATTACAATCGAGATTCCTAAATGCGTAATAAGAAAGAGGAATTATTGTTGTCAAACTTTGACAACGGGTTACGTTTGAGAGAGAGAGAAAGAGAGATAGAAAGAATTATAGGGTAATAACGGATTCAAACTAATTGAGCGTTTACGAGCGATAAAATAACCACGGTCCCGGTGTTATACGTAAATGTTTCATTAAATACGATATACGATGTCGATTGGTACGATCTAACGATCAAAAGAAATTCCGTTTGATTTTTGTTTTATTTTTTTTTTTTCTTGTTCAATCGAAATTCCGAAAACGGGATCGTTAAAGAGCAACAAGAAAAACTTCGGGGGTGGGGGGAGGAAGAAAAATAAGAGAGAGAGGCAAGTTCATGATGAAGAATGCAGGTCGGCAATGCAATTTGCTTACATTTGTGCATAATAATACGATATTGGTGCGATATTTCTGACGAGAAATTCTCGAGTTTCTCTCTCTCTCTCTTTCTCTTTCTGCTTGTATGGATCAAACACGCTTATATAGCATGGAGAAAATAATAATAGTGATTTAAATTAATTTCACTAATTAAATTGGTCGTAAACCATAGTTTCGTCTCGGTCCATTGTGGTACCAACCAACTACCTTATACTTGATTATTCGTACAGTGAATAAAGCTCTTTCCATTTCTTGCGGTATAATAAAAGCATTGAAATTAGAATGAAATTATATGGAATACCGTCACGACCTGTATTCTCGCTTCGTTCTCTCTTAATTATCTCACCGACTATATTAATTAACGGGGTCCAACTAAGAAAAAAAAACTTTTGCTGTATCCAATTATTTGTCGAGCTTATTATTTCGATTTCGTAAAAATTCTTTTAAAAAACAAAAAAAAATAAAAAAAAGTCTCTTCGAAAATATTTTCAATCGGTTAATAAACATCTTTAAATTAAAACCGATCAAATGATGAATTCATATTATATCATATTATATCGGAACGACTCCTAAACACGTGCAATAGATATTTCCTCGCTGTAATCCGGTACAGCTGTTGTTTAGGGGCAAATCTCATTCCACGTTGGAAATTACTAACGCAACAGAAATTAACTCGACACGTATATCAACAATCAAACGTTTACTAAAAAAACAAATAATAATAAAAGATCATCTTAATTACAACTAACGATCATATCTACATCACTAACAATATATTCTTAAAAAATAATTTGCAAATTCGTTAAAAGCATATACTTACGAAAAAGAAAATAATTAAATAATATAAAAATACACAAAAATATAATATCGAATTAATATAAGAGAATATCAAATAATGAAATAACGGTAGATTCGTTTGATCTGTAGAGATGAGAATAAATAAAAAAGTAAATAAATAAAAAATAGAAAGTAAAAGCAAGGAAAAAAAAAATAAATAAATATATATCTTATCCTTGGAAGATAAGAGAAGTATTGCTAGCAAACGTCGAACGTCCGTGGTCGATCCATCGTGCAGAAACGGCAGGGAGTCCGAATATTCCGGAGCGATTATTTCGTTGCCACGTGCCTCAAACTCTCTCTCTCTCTCTCTCTCTTTCTCTCTCAAAGAGATACACACATACACATATATATATATATATGAATATATATAAAAGAGAGAGAGAAAATCTTCTCGGCATGCGTTCCAACGCGTTTCGTAGCCGTCGTGCGCCGTTCTCGTTATCGGACGAGTCGAGAAGGACGGAAGGAAGGCGCTCGGAAGGAGCCAGAAAAGGACAGGAACTATCGCGATGCACCTGTCCTGTCGCGAAGGCAAGGTGCCGGGCCCGAAGGCAACGCTCGACCGAATGCGATACGAGTGCGTGCGTCGTGCGTGCGTCGTGCGTGCGCACGCACGCGCGCGCGCGCGCGCAACTCACCGAAACTCACCTCGTTGCCTTTGCTCATTCCCGATCATCGAAGGTACCACTACTACTTATACTCTCTTTTCTGCCTGCTTGAGATCAACTTTATTCGATACCACTACTCACATACACACACACACACACACACACACATATATTTATTTTATATTTATTAAATTTATTATATTTATTTTTTATATTTATTATAAAATATATATTTTATATTATTATATTTATATATTTTATATTATTTATTTATTTATTATATTTATTTTTTATATTTATTTTATATTAAATTATATATATTTTCTTTTATATTTTTATTTATTGTTAATTTCTATGTGTGTATATATTATCTATTTATTTATATTTATCTTTATTATTATGTATCTTTTTTATATATTTTAATTAATATATTTATTTATTTATATTCATATTATTTTATATATTTATCACTATTATATTTATATTATCTTTATTTTTTAATATTTTCTGGTTATGTAACAAATAAACAAACAAATATATATAGGATAGTATATATATATATAGATAGTAGTTTCATATATTTAATAATATTTTCTAAATATAATATTATAAATATATATATTAATAATCTAAATAATATTATATATATCCGTAGTGTAGTAGTAGTTTTATATATATTATGTATATATCTGATAAACTTACTAATTCTTTATTTATATGTATTTTACTTTTTGTTTCTAATTTTTGAAGTTAATTATACTTCATTTCTTTTCTCCAACAGAAATTTCTTCACTCATATTCTTCTTCTTCTTCTTGTTTTTCTTCTTCGTAGTGCAATTTTGTAAGGTTGTCACTAAAATGACGAAAGCAAAAATATCTTTACCGAGACCAGAAGTATCGTTTATCGATACTTTTCGATTCGAACTTATTTAATAATACTCCTTTAAACGTTCGAATGTATATTTATAGCAATCGATAAACGTACAACGTGTAGAGATCGATTGATCTCGCATGAGTTATTATATATACTTATATCTTGAATTATTAATCATTGAAATTAAATAATTCCATTATTTGCTCTCTCTTTTATATGAATTTTAATTTATAATTTATTATAATTTACTAACAAAATGATACCACCTATTCGAATGATTCCGTTCAATTTAACAATAATACAAATATGACCTCGATTAAATAATTCCGAGAACATATATATATATATATATATAGGTAAACGTAATGTTCTTTATCGATTTTTCGCAGACTCGATTAACATCGAAAGCCACTTTCCATTCTTAATGGAACTCCAAAAAAAAAAGTGTGCCGATAGTCTCGATTTTTCGTTTAAAACTAACGATTCGAAAAATCAGAAAAATCAAGCACGTAAATTCGATCGGAACGTAATGGTTTTTTTTAATTGACAGTTCAATCTCTCTCTCTCTCTCTCTCAATTATATTCGAATCATCGTCGAATTTAAAACAAATCTCGTATAAAATGGATATAAATTTGAATAACTACAAAAAAAAAAAAAACATATTCAACAATTTTCCTTACTTTAATAAAAGCTAAACGTTTCGAAAACGATCCGATACAACCGTGCAACGAATTTAACAATGATAATGACCGAGCATTAAATACATCGCGTATATGTCACCGATGAGCAAACTCGCTCGAGGCATCCCTTCATTATATCGAAATTCGGAAGTGATTGGTGGAGAGAGGTAAAAGAAGAGGAGGAGCAAGAGAATCGAAAAACAACAAAATAAAAAAAAAATAAAAGTATTCGACCAGAGGTTCCGTATATATGTGTGTATGTATGTATGTGCTTGTGTGTGTGGGTGCTTGTGTAGAATGAAAATGTGTATACGTGTAAGCTTATATGTATGAGAAAAAGAAAGAGAGAAAGAGAGAAAGAGTGTGTATAGAATGGTGAAGAGGTTTAAAGAAAAAAGAGAGAGAGAGAGAGAGAGAAGAATGATTTTTGAGGAGCGGCACTGGTCATGAAGAGGTCGTGCACCTGCTGTTCGCACGCCACTAACCTCCGTCCTTTTCTCTCTTACTTTGGTTGGTCCGGATCTCTTTCTCGCTCGTGCCAGTGCACGTGCTACCGAAGTCTCTCTCTGTCTCTCTCTCTCTTTCTCTTTTAAACTCCTTTTCTTCTCATCTTTATTCTTCTTTCTCTTTCTAATATCTTCGTTCGATACAACACACACACACACACACACATACACAGATAGGACATACAACCAAACCGATTCGATGTCACTTTTCTCGAGAGACTAAATAAAAGGGAAAATAATTGTCGATTTATATAAATTGTCTCTTTTATATATTCTTTCCGATTTTCCTTTTCTTTTATTTTATATTTTCTTTTCTTTCCCTATATATATTTTTTTTTAGGGAAAGAGAAAAAGAAAGAGAGAGAGAGAGAAAGTGCACCGTCCTAATTATTTGCCAACGTTATTTATTTATTTTTTACGAAAGTATAAATATGTAAAGTTTCAATGATGAAAAAATAATTCTATACGAATAATTAAATGAGACTTTTATCGAATAAATCGAATGATAAAATTTGTATTTGAATTATTATCAAAATCGATCCGTATAAATCAACGAGATAAAACTTTGAAATATCGCAGATGAGGACAAGAAGATGGCGATCTCTAGAAAGAAACGGGGGGAGGGGGTAAGGGTGGAGACGACAGGGGGAGGGGGAGTGAAAGGGAAACAAGGCGCGTGCCGGGATTATTCCTTACCCCCACCAATAACCTACCATGCTTTTTCTCTTCGACCATGTATAAATGCATATATATATATACATATATATATGGCATATATAAATTTAACGCGCAAATACATAGATACTATCTTTTAGTTTATATCACCTCTCCTTGTCGATATTTTTTCCGTCACATTTAATTAAACCGCTGAAATTTTTTATCCTTATTCTTATATTATTTCATATCCTCAATTAAATTTTGTCTAAGCTTACTTTAATTGTATAACTTTGTTTTTCTTTTTTTTCTCTTTCTGTTATATTTTAATTAATTTATTTATTAGTATAAATTTATATTATCTTTATATTATCTTTATCTTTCAATATTTATTATGGTTATATAACAATAGGTAATTCCCGTCAATATTTAAATAAACAAATAAACAAATAAACAAATACTCCAAACATTATACATATTTCGTTTGTTCGATCGTAAAATATGTAAAATAAGAAATATATCGATCATTTGAATAATAAGATAAAACATATATAACAAAAAACAAAACAAAAAAATATGAAAACGTTAAATAAACAATGATTTTCACGATGGATACTTATGAATTGAATAATAATAAAAACCATATATCTATTGTGTATGCCTCCCATGAATTATAATATAATCCACGATAGAGACGTCTCTAAACAGCGGTTGCAATTTGTGGTCTACGATTATTTATGCTCGTCAGAATCGTTACGAGGAAGATTCGACGATCTTTTCGAAAACTTCAATCATCTTCTACCCGGATCGAATCCTTCCTTCCTTCCTTCCTTCCTCCTGTATCCTTCTTCCATTCTCGTGACTAACATATTCACGTTCTTTCTCTCTCACTCACTCGCTCGTCTTGCACTGCATGCATGCACGCATGCATCCACACACGCACGCACGCACGCACGCGTACGAGCCGAAGCGCGCGCGCGTCTTCGGACTTTTTTCCTGTTTTTACGCACCGCTCGTTTTTTCCCTTCCGAAATATAATTGGCGGTGCGATGCACCTGTCTCTCCCTACTACCTTCCACCTACCTTCTCCTCCTCAACGTTCCCACTCCTTCTACGAAAAGAACATCGTCGTCCCCCTCCTCCTCCTCCCCCTCCCCCTGCCCCTCTTCATCTCGCTGGTATCTCCTCGAGTGGCACGAATTCTCAACGACGCGTGCCATCTCTCTCCACCGAGAAAAATATCGATCGAGATACTCTCGAGTATAAGTGTATGCGAGTACCGATCGATCGATCGATCAATCGATTCTTTAAATCGCTCGACGAACGTTTTCAATCGAAACGTGATCGTGCGGACCGATTACCTTTTCGTTAACGCATAGCAACTCTCGGATCACTTTTGTCACCTCGTCTTTTTTTCCTATCTCTTCTTATGCTTTTTTTTCCGCCATTTTCCATTCCCGAAGTGCCGTCTAATTAGTTATATATATATATTGAGTCATTTAACATCTCTTATTTTCTCTTTCTTACGTTATCCGAGAGATAATTCTTTCTTTCTTGCCTTTTAATTCTTCCACTCTATTTTATTCCCTTCTTCTTCTTCTTCTTCTTATTCCTCTTATTCTACTTTTTATTATACACTTCCTTCATTTCTTTCTCCATATAATTTTCGTCCTTTTTGTTTTGCATGAAAGTGGTAAGCGCCATCTTGCGAGTAATTAAGATAGAATCATCGTAATTTGCGGTATCTCTTGAATAAGTTCCGCGTAAAGAAAGACACGAAAAAAAAAAAATATAACAAAAAAAATAAGTAGGTCCACTTTTTCTCTCTCTCTCTCTCTCTCTCTCTTCTTCTCTTCCTTTCCCTCCCCTTTTCTTTTCTCGAGTACAACACGGTGAAGTTCAAACGGGCGCGCGTGAAATACGAGGCTATTAAAAATAATCGCGACGATTCATTAGGACATTCTAACGGATAGTTTGCCAGCGGTAGATTCGTGTCTCGGACCGAAATTATGTCTCTCAATGACGACGAGAAGAATCTCTCTCTCTCTCTCTCTCTCTCTCTCTTACTCTTCTTCGTTTTTAAATGCTCGCGATATAAGTACGTACTCTCGCGAGGAGTTGTATCGCTTAAAAAAAAAATATATATATATACACATATAAGGCCCAGGATATGTTTTATCAGGCCTCAAATCTCCATGGTGGAACGTTCCAAATTACGAAATAAATCACAATTAGCGGCTAACAAAATTGCCATCGTGTAATGAACGATGTCCCAATAATCGTACGAGTACATACGAATAATGATCTAATTTGCCATCTGTCGATCTTTTTAAATTTTCGTGGACGGAAGTTGGCACAGCTATGCAAGCACCCCCTCCCCCTGTCCCCCTGTCCCCCTGCCCAACTTGTCCCGAGCCTCTTGGTCCCGTCATTCGTATGGATTAATTTCGACAAAAAGATTTTTCTCAAATGGTCTCGCACAACGGTCCAAAGGTTCAAAGTTCAAACATCAAAATCCCATGAAAATCCCAAAGACGTGACCGATCCGTTCGATACATATCTTAGATTACACAAATCCAGCGTCAGTTTTTTCTTCCGATAGAAATTTCTCATTTCCCTTACCTTCCCCATTCTTCTGCCATATGTCGGTGTTCCTTTTTCTCCTATACCTAGTTGTACCGACCTAATAGATGTTTACCGTTTCCTTTGAAAAAATTAAATACCTCATTAAAACTTGTAATGCTTGGATTTACGCAAGAAGAACAAAAGAGGTGTCTTCGAGAAAGGAAAACCGACTTGGAACTTTTAACCACTCGAGGACACTATCAGTCCGATCTAGTAACTATCTAGATCCGAAAGTCAAAGGGAAAGAAGCGGTAAAACCGAGGTCCAGACATAACAGGTAAAAGTTAGATTTCATTTCCTTCCCAAAATCTTCTTCATATACCTATAAAAGAGAAAAGAAGATGATACCGTTCCCTTCTATTAAAGAAGAAACAAGAATGGCATTTCGATTCATTCAAAGATATTATCAGCAAATAGATTTTTATCTATTAGAAAAGATAAAAATCGAAAGAGAGAGATACAAAATATTCTTTCAATCGAAAATGAAAATGTATTTTTTCCCCAAAATTTTTCCTTTCTTTTTTATTATTTTTTTTTTCCTTAATTTTTCAATTTCTATCAATCTCTCATTCCTCATTCTCCAAGCCAATATAAAGAAAAATATAAAAGTAATAATAACTTAACAAAATTTTTTCTTTCATTTTAAGTTATGATATTTTCAAGTTAGAAAAATGCAATAATTTTTTATAACACCGCACCGCACTACACGACACCGCACTACACGACACCGCACCGCACCGCACCGCATTGAATCGCACCGCACCGCACCGCACCGCATTGAATCGCACCGCACCGTGTCAAGTATGGAGATTTATGAAATATTCCTATAGAAAGAAATCACCCTTCTTATTGTCAATTTCTGTTTTCTTTTCTCTCCATAACTATTTTTTTCTTTCTCTCCCTCTATCTAATTCTTTTACAAACCCTCGAAAACCTCACATATATCTTTGAATTCGACATTTTGTTGTCAGTTGAATCGATCGTGTCATGCCGATACATCAAATCTTCTTTATCGTAACGAGAAATTCGTTTCTTCTTTTTCACTTTTTTTCAATGATCTTCAATGTCACTATTTTTCTTCTTACTTTTCTTCTTTCAATGCTCCTTCTTTTATTTATTTTATTCTTCCTATCTTTCATCCTCTACCGAAACTTTTATCTCACAAGTAAACAAAGATTTGAGGTTAGGGTATACAAAAAAAGAAGAAGAACACGGTAGCTGTGTTTTCGGCGGTTTTTTTCTTTTGAAAATAATTGAAATATTTTCTGTTTATACTATGTAAAAAAATAATACAGGATGAAGTGTACATTTGAAAATTAATATAAATTATTTATACAGATACGGAATTGTATTGTAGCGTGCGAAAAAGTGATTGGTTCGGAGAGATTTAACAGAGGAGTTGGAGTGGGGGAGTACGTTCATATATATATTTCAATATATTTTGTGTGCATAACAAGATATTTCGCTTGTCTAGTTCTCGTCCTACCTTTAATGCATAAACGTTGGAAAGATTCCTACAGAATACAGAATGAAATGTGTCAAATAATATAGATATTCGTGAAAATGTTGACCCACATACTAATATATACACTCGAATAATATAGATAATTATATACCGTATTAATCTTTCGAATAATAAAATCGAAACGGTAGTTAATTCGAAAAAGGGAAGATCATGGATAGGAGAATACAATAATCGTGCGCGTGTCTCACGCGTGTTCCGCGAGATCACGTTGTTTACGGTACGATGCATTCGAAGTAGTCACCACCGATCGTATCGAAAAAAACGACTGGGTTCCCAATAATAATAATATTAACAATAATAATAATAATAATAACGTGACAACAAAGGTCTCTTTCTTCATGATTATATCAACGATATCTCTCGAAACTAACTTATTAATTATGCATGCAACACGGCTAAATGCGAATGCATGCACCCATTGCTCGTACGAGTCTGCTTGCTGACCGGCCAAGGCCTAATCCCAATTTGCATCCCCCGAAACTACGACTCGATCCAGAAACCTGACTAGCCCTACGTGCTCCCTTGATTTTCGGTATTCAGGTGGCATATGTCGCCCCCCTTTGCACAGAACTTTTACGGTCGAGATACGTACGACCGAACACGAATCGTGATCCGGCATAACTGCACTGATCTTCTACGCTGGTGTTATCGGTTCTCAACTGTATTATTTATTTTTGTTCTTATACCTCGTACGAATCATTTTTCATTTTTATATTAATTTCATTTAGATATTTTGTTTTATTTGTTTCAATTTCTGTAAACGACGAATTAGGTTAATCATCATTGTAACGAGTAAAGAATGACGAATGCTATTGGATTGCATGAAAAATTAGTGCTAATTTATATTATATACATTGTTTTTTTTTATTTGATAAGAAATAATATTTCATTAAAATATTTTTAAATAATAATATACATTCAACGTATATTTATATACATATTAATAAATGAAAGATTATCTTTTACAGGAATTTAAAAAAAAATATCTACACGAACTTTTAATCGTAGTTCTTTTTATTCTTTTTTGATATATATATTCTTCAATTAAATTCAAAGTACTTAAAAAAAAATAATTTTTACAATCTTCCTTTATTTAATATACTAATGTGTTTGATTGTTTTTCCAGTTTTGATGACAACGACAAACCCCTAAAACCTTTTCGATTTAAATCTAAGATTGGAAACAGATCAATTTATCTTATCATACTTATTATTGCCACGTTATTTCAAAAAAATGCTGTTGTGTAATATTAAAAAAAACAAGTGGAAAATAATTAAATATCATTGAAAAAAATCCAAATTACATGGAGAGCCACTGGTGTCGTACGAACACGTATGTTCTGGCACTCCGCCCCGAAAGACTGAGGGTTACGTAGCACCCCTTGTGCACGAGCGTACTCGAAGGTAGTAGGGCCAAAGAAGGGTACAGTGGTGAGAAGGAAGGGACAACGCACGCGCTCTCACATATCGAGAGAAGGCACAACCCCGGGGAAGGTTGAAAAGAGGGGAGGGGGGGAAATAATAAAGAAAGAGAAAGAGAAAGAGAAAGAGAAAGAGAGAGAGATTATGGTGCGACTACGGGGTCGAAGGCATAAAAGAATAGCGTCGCATGCCACGAGGCACGATCCACCCCTAACATTTTCTCTCTCTCTCTTTCTGTTCGTGCACCTCTCTTGCTGCTGCTTGTGAAAGGTTGCCATAAACCTCCCCCCTTCACTGCTATACCTAACGAAAGAAAAAGAGAGAGAGAGAGAGAGAGAAAAAAATCTTTGAAGAAAAGAAACGAGAAAGAAAGAATATTGACAATAAACGTTGAGTTAGAAAAATTCGTTAAATAATATTATATAAAATACATACGTCGTTATAGTTTTTTGTTTTGAAAAATTGATATTTTAATATTAATCATATTGATGAATTATCGATAAATTGCGTAAAAGAAAAGAAAGAAAAATGTACGTTACGAATAAGTATTACGTCGTTGTCTCTTTTTACTTTTTCTTTTTCTCCTTTTTCGGGATGGTTTTTTTGTACTTTTTGTCAAAATCGAGATACGGTGTTAGATCGGTGAGATAAATTTTGCGATCATCGTCGTTGTCGGTGTAAGGGAGGAGGGACGGATACGTTAGCGACGATTAAAGAGGAGAAGAAGAAGAAAAAAAAAATGAGAGAAAAAAAAGGGGTACATAAATTATTCTCAATGCACGGCAAATTATACCGAGTTCACTTACTTGTACTCTCCTTTTTTTATCTCTCTCTCTATCTATCCATCTATCTTTCTATCTATCTCTTTCTTTTTTTTGGCATTCGCAGGGACGAAAAAGGGATAATGGGTAAGGGACGGTTGAGAATCTCGCGGTCTTGTTTTGCGAGACACACGATCGTTGCTTTTTTTATTTATCTATCTCTTTTATTCCCATACTCTCTCTCTCTCTCTCTCTCTCTCTTTTAAAAGCTTGTTCCTATGCAAATGAGGACAATTTTTTTCCCATCGAGAAAAATTATAATATTAATAATAATAATAATAATAATCGTCTTAAAGATAAAATGATATGCATTAAAGTTTACTCGAAAAAAAAGAAACAAACTCGTCTATTCGACGACTAGCTTTCTCTCTCTCTGATCGAAATAATTTAAATATTTCCATCAATGTTTCCTTTTAAACATAGTTAATTCGTATAATAATTATTAATCGTTCGAATAGAGAATACGAGAAAGCGTTGAAAATTTCCAATGATTTCTGTTCAAGGTCTCGTATATATTCCGGACTCCACAAGTGGTTGTTGGAAATCTGGGAGAGAACCACTGCACACCTGGTCGATGAGTGTACGAACAGTAAGATAAAAAGAAAGGGAAAGAGAAAAAAAAGAGAGAAAAAGAGAGAGAGAGAGAGAGAGAGAGAGAGAGAGAGTTGGATGTTGGATGAGTCTCCGGATATTTTGGGGTTGGGCAACAGACAAGAGCACTCTTCGTAGAGGGTGCCCCGGGCTTTTTTTGAATCGTGCAGCGGAGCGAAGGGAGATAGGAACGGTGGATGCAGCTAGAACGAGAGAGAGAAAGGAAAAGGGAAGTGGATGGATATTCGTCGAAGGTATAGAGTAAGTAAGTAAGTAAGTAAGTAAGAGAGTGAGAGAGTAAGAGGGAGAGGAGGGAGGAAGGGCAGAAAAAGAGACAGAGGGGAGGGTACATGACGAAGAGGGAGCAAGAGGAAGCAGAAACCATCTGCCCGTATACGTTATGGGCCCACGAACGCGTCGGGACCTCATGTGTGCCTTTGCGTAGAGAGAAGAAAGAATCGCTCATCCAAAACCAGGAACCGACAGGAACAGTGAGTGGTTCCGCCCGTGCCAGGGTACACAGGGTCTGAGGAAGTAGTGACACACTCATGAAAATATCAGGAAACGACTGCTTTCGTAATTAAGAAAACCAAACCTCCCACCCCACTCCTTCTCTCCCCTACCTTCACCCCCGTCCCACCTTTGGGGGTGGAAACATGCGTGTGGACGACTCACACGCGACCGGATGACCATCGCCAGACAGGCAGAATGAGAATGTGGAAAGTAACTATAACATTTGATCCATAATATGCGTTCGAATAAATGTTGTTGTTTTTTTTTTTTTTTTTTTTTTTTTTTAGATAGGTAAATAAATATTGAAAGGTACGAGAGTGTATGCTACGTTCGAACGGATCTTTGTCCTTGAAAAAATGATCGATCCCCCCCCCCCACTCTGCATTAGTCACGGTAGGAATATCCATCGGTAATAGTAGTCAGCAACCATCCACGATTTCGACAAGGCTTTAAGAAATGAAAGAAAAGAAAGGAAAGAAAGGAAACCTGTTCGTACGGAGAATCCCGTTAGGTCGAAATCGTTGTTCCCGGGGTAGGTTGTTGAACAACAACCCCTCCCGTGGGGGTTGGACTGTAGTGCTACTTTTCTTCTTTATTATTATGCGGGATGTCTGGAAAAAGAGAAAAGAAAAAATAAAGAATCATGTGTTTTCATTATTTTCTCTTTTGTTTTTGTTTTTGTTTTTGTTTTTATTTTTAAATTTACACAAGTCGAGAGAAGTTGTTTCAACTTTTACTCGTCGCTTGCGTAAAGCATATATTTGTATTTTAATGATACCATTGTATTTTAAATAATTCAAATCGTGATTTTATATCGTTGCTAGATAGTAATAATCTAACCATTCGTGTATAATTTATTTTCTCACGCTCATTGTTGTGTTTTAAAAAAAAAAAATATCGATGCGAATTGACGTAAATGCAAATCGATCGTAAAATTTTCCTTCCACTTTGATTTCTTTAACTCGTTAATGACCTTTTTTCTTAATAAATAATTCTTGAAATATACAATGGAAAGTTTGTCAACAATTTATTATAGATTCGGTTATACTGGATTCTACGTTGCCTAATCTTTTTTTTTTGTCGGATCCAGGTGTGAGGGTAGATTCTTTTTTTACACCTGCGTTTACATCCAAAAAGATTCTGCAAGTCAACAACAACCAGTGTAAGTGCATTTCATTAAACGTTCGAGCTATCTCCAAATCAGTGCAGATGACGAATCATTGTTTTTTTCTTTTTATTTTCACTTTCTCTGTTCTCTCTCTCTCTCTCTTTCTCACACACTTTTTCTTTCTTTCTCGGTCTCGCATAAACGTGTATTATTACGTAACCACCGTTCGTACAGCTTTAGCACGAACTGTTAGCGATTTTCGATGAAATACGGATCCCCGCCTTTTTTTCCTATAGGAGAACTTTATGAAGAGCGTTCCATGCACATGTGAAAGTTACCAATCTTGAAATTTTGAAAGTATTGAATATAAGGTAGCGAAGAACATCTGCAATAATTGCCACATTAATGGCCAATTCACATTAGATACAATTAAAAAAATATATAATGCATCATTTTCTCTCTCTCTCTCTCTCTCTCACGTTTTCAATTTCTCTCCATTGAATTTGAATAATTAATATTCAAACTAACGAAAAAAAGAAACCATGCTATTACCTTTATTACAAAATCCTTCTGAAAAAAAAAACATATTTCGACATATTAAATGACCAACTGTGATACAGAGTATAATTTAAATATACATATATAAATCAAAAATAATCAGAAATATTTCTTTAATAAAGAAAAATCATTTTCGAATACGAACACGGGTCATACTACGTGTTCCCTTTAAAAAAAAAAATTCTCCAAAGCACACACCGATGAGTAAGAGACAAGTACAACGATCATCGTATTGTAGCGAAGCAAAACGAGATTACATTCGGTTCTAACTCGAAGTAAGTTCGGCAACAGCTGCAACAACAGCAGAAGCAACAGCAACACCATAAGTAACATCATAAGCAACAGCAACAGCAACAGCAACAGCAACAGTAACAGCATCACTATCCGTGAGTGCAGCTGGCAAGAGAATCATGCGTTTGGGCACGCTTCATTTCATTTCATCTTCTCTCTCTCTCTTTCTCATTCTCTTTCTCTCCCTTAACTCTCCCCCCCTCTGCTTCCCCAGTTCCATTCCTCTCTACTTCTCTCCCTTTCTCTCTCATTCTGGTCTTTTCTCTCCCCCGTTACCGTTACACAGAGTCCTTTTCTCGTACTCCTCGTGGTCCACGTTCTATCAATGAGAAACACGAGGTCTTTCGAAAAGAATGGAAGGAGACCAGCCACGCTTCGGCCACGCGACAACGACGACTACCAACACTAACAAAACTCGACGTTTAACACTAGGTGTCTGTCTCTCTTACATTTATATTATTGTATTATATATATGTGTGTGGTAAGAGAACTTTTTGACGTTGATAACACGTTCATCGTGTTATTATTATTATTTTTGTTTATATCAAATAATCTTATTTATGATCAATCGATTCAATTTTTCACGATTCTTTTTACTAATTATAAAATGGTGATAATTGTATAAAAGTGAAATAAATTTAATTATTTATTTTAATTTGAAGATAAGTGTTAATAGAGGTTTTTTTTCTTTTGTTTTTAGAATAATTTTAAGATATAATTATTACAGGTAATTGATTTAAGTTCATATTTATGTATTAACGTTTCGTGATAAAATTTTTCTGTTTTAAAGGGTGGGGATGAATTCGTAAGGATATCGATTACAGTATTGATTTTGATAATAATAATAATAATATGAAAATAAATTATCCGTAATTTGTTCTCGTGTCTCTATGAAATTGGATTGGTACATCATTTTCCAAAAAAATAGTTCGTATATTGAATATAAATAATAATATAAATATTGTATATGCGAAAATGTTTAAATGATCATTAAATTTGAACAAAACCTGCATACCGGGTTTGCTAATAATATTTATCGGCACACGTGTTCTTGCATACGAACAAAAGTGGTCCCCTCGTCAAGAACACGTCATTGCGATTTCAACGAACAACGTCGCTTTGGTATCTCCCGAGGTTGTAACAAAAAATACATTCCAGATCCGTTGATGATGCGGGTCAACCTTTACCAAGCCAAAGATGTTCGCTAACATTTACGACGAACACAACTGAACGACGATACGGTCACGAAACTTGCCGTCCTTAGACGCTTTTTTACCTTTTTTGTTTTCTTTTCTTGTTTTTTTTTGCTATTGCTACGAACTTACGACAGGAAATGGTTTAAATTTTGCGACCGTACCACCCACCATTTAATTTTTCCTAATACATGTCATTGTTAATAACGTGATCGTATATTCATTTTATAAAGGTATACGAATAAACATATTAGAAATAATTTAACACTAAAACTATACGTTCTGTAATTCCCAGAATACAATTCAATGAAAACGCATAAAATATACATTATTCGTTTCTAAACAAAAGAAGGTATACTCTGTTCATTATCCAATTGGCTAAAATCTCATTATATATGAAAATGTATTCGTCATTCCAACAATAGGAACAATAGGAATAGGTATACCTGAACAACTATCGATAGGTTTATTACTAAAAGAAAAAAAGAAAAATATAAAAACACACAAAAATCGTTTATTATTTAATACAAAATATCTATCATCCCATATAAATATACTACCTTTTTTCAAATGAAATTTTTCAACGAAAATATCGTTTGATATGTAAAAACGTACACATACCTAGGTTCGTTCAATCACATCGAGATAAAAGTATCGTTTACGTAACTAAATTAAAAACGGAATGAATCTATTCATAGAGAAGAAGAAGAAGATCGATTGTACGAGTAATAGAGAAGGGTGGGCTGGGACGAAGAAGGGGGGGTGGGGGGTTGGGGAGAAAAAATAGGACGAAGGGTATGAGTGAACAGAGAGAAAGAGAGCTCTGGGTGATCGTATAATTTTGCACATTGTAAAGGTTGGGCCCTATGTCGAGTAGAAAAAAAAGAAAGAAAGAGAAAGAGAGAGAGAGGGAGAGAGAGAGAAACTGTGATGGAAAGGGGAGTAGAATTACCTTTTGGAATTGAATAGAAACGCACCTACGTAGGCACGTAGAACGAGACGAGTTGTAGAATGAACGAGCAAACGCGTAAGTGCGTGCCAAATCAGGGGCGGATCGATCTACACTTGGGGTGAATCTATTCGTACATATATATATGTGTATAAAAAGAAAAAGAAGAATAAAAAAAAAAAAAAGAAAGAATAATGGAATAGAGACACAGAGAAGAAAGGTCTATCGAATCCCTGGGCTCTTCTCTCGTTTTTATCTCTCGGATTACATCTCGCCATTCTGCTTTCGGAAAAATCTCCGAATTTGATCTGCTAGTTCGTTACGTTGCGCTATTATGTTATAACTTGCGATCGCGAATGAAAAACAAAAAAAAAAGAAAGAAAAAATAAAGCAATAATAAAATCGAATCGTCGTGAGTTCGATTGGTTATTTTTATCTTATATTTTTGAACGTTTTGATTAATTTTTTCCAGTTCGTAAAAAAAATAGGATCGCATATATACTAACTCGATGTTTAATTAAATTGTAGATAAAACGATAAAATGTATTTTATAAGTAAATAAATGTATATATATATTATATATTGTAAATTTTTGTTTATACGATTATGTTATAAATATTCTACTCCGTGGATTTCGTATAAACCTCATAAGAGAGGATAGAATTAAACAAACATACTATTGTATCACACTTTCCCCCAACTAATTGTAAGATTTATAATTTTCATATATAACTATCTTATAATATTCGAATAACGATTATTGTTTATATATAACAATAGATTGAAAATTATAATGAAATAATATATCATAAAATTAATATATCGAACAAACAAATATAACGAAGGGAAAAAAATTAAAAAAGAATTAAACCCGTCAACCCCATTTCCTCTTCCCCCACCACCCTCAAAACAAAAAAGAAAAGAAAAGTTAAAAATAATAATCATTAACGCGAATAACGAAACGAATACGCATTGTCACCGTATACTCACGCGAGATCGTAATTTGAAGACTTAATGAGATCGTTGTACGTAAATATAAAACGTTTTTCTCACGTTCGTTCGTTCGTTCGTTCGTTCGTTCGTTCGTTCGTTCGCGTAGAATTCTATGTTGCGTACGAGTTCGTAGCGTAACAGAAGTGCGTAGGCATTGGTCGTGCACACGTGCACGGGCACGCGTCTTAACAAAGGTCCCGCACCGTTCCGCACCCCTCCACCACCCCCCATCCCCCCACACCGCTTCACCCAACCCCGAGCCCTTTTTACTTTGCCCTTAACCTTTCTCTTTCTCCTACCTTCCCTCCCCTTTCCCTTCCCCTTCTCTACTTCTGTGACTGCTTTTCTATCCCTGACACTATCCACACTCACACACACACACATATATATATATATGCGGCTACTATCCAATTGGTTAAACGGCCGAACTTAAGCATACATACTCCTGTTCCTATTAGCACTTTTTTTTTTTTTTAAAGCGTTTCAGATTCCCGCGGCGCCTTCCACCATACCATTTCTCAAATATAAAAGAAAGAACCGGCACATTAGTATCGATCGAAATAACACCGAGCCCGCACACTTTATCGATCATTTTGCGCGACTTTTGTCCTTTCTTTTAAATTATAATCTTTTGCGATTAAACACAAGAGAAGGATTTTATTTTGTTGTTGTTGTTGATTTCATTGGCAGGAATATTCAACGATCAAATCATGGTTCTACGATAATCGATAATCTCATTCTGGTTGAAATATTTATATTTTATTGTGTTTTTTATATTTGTGAATATTAATGTTAATTTTACGAATAAATAAACTCTCCGTTTAAGAGATTGAATTTAGGGTTAATTGATAGTTCAATGGTTAATAAGCTTTTATTACATTTTCATTTGTTTCGGTTTCGAAGTAATCATTCCATCAAAAATGATAAATAATACCCCAACGCGATCCTACTTTTTTCACGAATCCTACGATATTTATAGAACAATTTATGGGAACAACTGTATTTATAGGATAAGAAATTGGTAATGTTTTTCTATATATCTTTTCTTTTCTTTTTTCGTCATCATCGTTTCACGGATTTTAGAAAGGATGTGAAAATCTTTCTATTAATCCACGTGAGAAGCGGATACAGTAAGGGATGAAACACACGCGTCATTCATGGACTCCACGTGGCGTTAGTTAACAGCCTCGAACAGGCGTAGATATATGGTAATTTATGAAACGAATCTGTCGTCTCTTTCATCTCGTTTCCGCATTTTTCTTTTTTGAATAGACAAGAAAAAAGAAAGAAGACTATTTTAAAATAATTAATATATCTTAACAATATTTTTTTCTAAATAATTCAATATAATTATATATATATAATATAATATATAATATTTATTTTTATTTATTTAATAATATTTTATTGACCCTAGAGCCTAGGCTCCCTAAAGGCCATTAATTACAGTATAGTACAATGTAATGTATAGATAAAACAAAACGAAAATTAAAATTATATAATTATTATTAAACTTATCATTATATTAGTAGTAACGCACAGTAAGTAGATAAATGTAAAAAGAAAATAGTAAATAATAAATAAAAGTATAATAGTTCTATAATAGTAGTATAGTAGTATTGGTTCAAAGCAATAAACATATGGTTTAAAAAAAAAAGAGAAGAAAAAGAAAAATTAAATTAAATTACGATAATTTTAAATTACGAAAAACGATAATTTTTATGAAAAAAGACAAATAAATTAAAAAGAGAAAAAAAGAAAGAAGACTATTTAAAGATAAATAATATATTATAACAATATTTTTTTCTAAATAATTCAATATAATTATATAATATAATATAATATATAATATTTATTTTTATTTATTTAATAATATTTTATTGACCCTAGAGCCTAGGCTCCCTAAAGGCCATTAATTACAGTATAGTACAATGTAATGTATAGATAAAACAAAACGAAAATTAAAATTATATAATTATTATTAAACTTATCATTATATTAGTAGTTACGCACAGTAAGTAGATAAATGTAAAAAGAAAATAGTAAATAATAAATAAAAGTATAATAGTTCTATTAGTATAGTAGTATTGGTTCAAAGCAATAAACATATGGTTTAAACAAAAAAAAAAAAAAAAAAAAAATTAAATTAAATTACGATAATTTTAAATTACGAAAAACGATAATTTTTATGAAAAAAGACAAATAAATTAAAAAGAGAAAAAAAAGAAAGAAGACTATTTAAAGATAAATAATATATCTTAACAATATTTTTTTCTAAATAATTCCATATAATTATATATATATAATATAATATATAATACGATAATTTTTATGAAAAAATACAAATAAATTAAAAAATAAAAAAGTATAAAGAAATAAATTCATACTCGTAAAAAAAATAAGACGATGCTATCTCATCCCAAAGAAGATATCTAAATTTTGTAGCTGAACATAATATTATAATCAATGACAAAAAAAAAAAAAGGTTCACCGTGGCTCGTCCTCCTACGTAATGATTCGAATTAAAAGACACCATTCCAGTTGATCCGTATTTACGCGTGCAACATAAACGAACTTTTAAACTTCGTTTTCTCGATCGTGTTCTCTTCGATAAAGCCTTATGTCCAATACATACCTAAATGCATACATACATATACATATATACACATATACATATACATATTACAGAATATCGTTGTTATCCAACGGTGGCAGAAAAGTATCGATACGATTATTATATTTGACCGGTTTCGCGGTTTGATAGCTCATCCGCATTATTCGACTCGGTCGAGCAGAGAGTCTTGGGAGCATGGAAAAAAAAAGAGACCAAAAAAAAAAAAAGAAAAAGAAAAAGAAAAACGGTGGCGGGCCTTACGTTCTCATTCGAACGAAAAGTTTTTTTGCTGCGAGGAGGGTCGTCTCTTCAAGGTTTTTAACGATTTGCCGGGGATTTCAAAGATCGACGGTGAACTTAATCCCCCTCCCCTCCCTACTCTCCCCTCCTCACCCGAATACGTGGAGCTATCTTTGTCGTGGGATTGTGAGATGTGCTCTCGATTCTCTCTCTCTGTATTTTCTTCTTCAACAGGGTCGTCTAAATTTCTATCATTTCACGTTTCCCTGTTTTAAACTACGAATTCGTTATAAATTATATCATACATTACTTTGACGATTAAATTTCGATAATATTACATTTTTCATGACACAAAAAAGTTGATTTTAATAACAAAAAATTAAATAATTAACATTATACGAATATAAAACGTAGAATTATTAGCGTTTTTTCACGTTGTAAAATAAATATATCGATTTAAACGTGGCACACAAAGAAATTGTTTTTTAAGCATAGAAAATTTAATGAAAAAAAATATAGTTAAGGTAGGGAAGGGAGAAGGGGGGGTTTCCAACGTAAACGTTAGGTATAGGAAAAAAAAAATTGTTTATCGTAGATTTATTTTAACTAAGGAGGCCCCCTTTTTCAATATACAATTTTTACGTACGATCCTGTCACGAATGGAGATTAAAAGTCCGCAGGAGGGTTCGTGGGGCCTCACTCTATATATATATATGTATTTTGTATTATAAATTTCATCAAGCCCCCCACTTTCGGTCGCACGGTCGGCTTACGACTGCTTGCTTCTCTCTTTAGATTTTAGGTATACATAGATTCAGAGAATGAGAGAGAGAGAGAGAGAGAAAGAGATAAAAGGTAAACTAGATCTAGGTCGAATCAGAGCCCTTACGGTTTTGCGAACAGAAGGATAACCCTCCTCGCCTCGGGAAATGTTAATGGAGAGCAGTTTTTTAAATCGTGATTTATAAACGACCAACTAACAGTTGGGAAAATTCCCGGCTGCCTTTTTTTTCTAAAGCTGTTAAATATATCGAGATTGAGATTCGATAAAAGTTTAACTTTATTTGCAATTTCATTTTTTAAACTTGAATTTCCTATTTCGTATTCGTCCAATGAGAATAACATGAAAAATCTTACGATTGAAGCATAGAAAAAGTAAAAGGGAGAGTGAAAACGACAAAAGAAAAGAAAAAAGAAGATGGAAAGAAAGAAAAGAGAAAGAGAATCGTGAGATATATCTTATATAATTGTAGAGAACCCCATTGGTGCGTAGAAATGATCCTCATTGAAACACGAAACTTCCGTGTCTCTCGAATCTGAAAATCGTTCGTTTTTCCTGTCCCTTTTTCGTCGTTTCTTATATAAAAAAGGATAGAAAAGAACATCGTTACCAGTGGTATGAAATATTTTTTCGATTTTTTTATATATATATGTATATGTAGTTTCTTTTTTTTTTTTTTAAACATAGCCGATGGTTATATACGATACGATAGAATAAAAATCGTCTCGAGTGAAAGCAGAAAGCGAGAAAGTAGTAATAAGTATTGCACGAATGAATGGTAATATATTTTAGAGCAAGTGAAAAGAAAACGACTCTTGGTTGTTAACGATCGATCAATATTTTCGTCGAATATTTAATAATTTATAATTAAACACGAATGAAAATATATATATAAATATATTTTTATATTAAAGGCACGTTTTATCTCTTCATGGTCAGTATATTCCTTCGTTTACGTTTCTAACTGTGCTTTGTTCAAACGATCAATAACAACGGATTAAGAAGTTAATGAAAATGGCAAAGAGAAAGAACCTTTTAATCTTTGCTCTTGGATTTACGATTAAATTCCGAGAATGATCGATTGAAACGTTAACGAGCAACGTCTATTCATAGTATTCTTAGCATTTATCTAACGTGACTAACGATAACCATACTGCAAACTTTAACTATGATGTAACGTTAAATGGAAAATGATTGGATACGAAATAATCGAGAGAGTGAGAAAAATTATGTTAAATGAATTCGTACGAAAAAAAACAAATATATATATACATTTTTATTAATTATAATAATATAAAGAATAAAATATAATCATATATGAAGAAACAAATGAATTCAATTCAACAAATAACAAAATAATTTACCCTAACCAACCAAAACAAATAAAACACATATTCTAACGAATACATTATCTCTCTCTCTCTCTCTCTCTCCCCTATTTTATTATATTCTTTGTCTCTCTCTTTATCTCCTCTCTTCACACACCCTCATTCATAAGTATTATACATTAAAAAAAAAAAAAGTTACCAATCGTCGCGAGTACTTATTTTCTCAAGTACCATAGATACTTTACCAACGATAAAGTCCATCATCCAGCATGGGACTGAAACATGTTTCCTTTCCACTACTCCTAGCATTTCGATTTTTGGTTGGTTTAAAACTCGACGTGTCGCGCGCGCGCGCGCGCGCGTATTCGCTCGTGCGCGCACACAAGAAGGGCACACAACTGGCGCACGCCTGTTTACTCCCCTTTGGCATATGGCGTCCACGGTCCCCCTTTTTTCAGTTCCTCTCGAATGGGGAGAGGAAACGAGGAAGGGGGCTGCGGCGCGTGCTCAAAATCCTCACCACTTCTTCCTCTTTTCTCTCCCGTGACGCCTTATTCTCCTCTCTCGCTTTATCTTGCTTGACACATACGCATCCACACACACACATTCACACATACACACGTACACACGTGCGTCAGACCCGTACGGGTTCTCTCTCTCTCTCTTTTCTTCCCTGCACACAAGGAACTCCCCTTCCATTGGTGGTTTCACCGTGTCTACGACAACGTCGACGTATTTGCCCCGGCTCTTTCTCCCTTTTACTCTCTCTCTCTCTTTCCCTCTCTCACTTAATCTTGCTCTTTCTATCATTCTCTCTCACTCTCTCTCTCTCTCTTTCTATCTCTCTCTTGTTCTCTCACTCGGCGGTGCGGCAAAATGCTGAAACCTAACCCATCTATCGGATGTCCGCGCTCATTCTCAATGCGGACGCCATGCGTTGCGTAACGCTTAGATCGGATCCGAAGCAAAAACGCGAAAGGAGGTAACGAACGAATTTCGGGTTGTTAGATTCGTTTCTGGATTTTTCCTTGATATCTTCTAGTCCCCTTCCCCACCCCTCTCCTCCCACTATCACCACCAACAAACACCACCTACCGCCGGCGTCATGTCTTGATACAAATCGCGAAATAGTTTCGTTTGTTCGTTCGTATTTCGGTGATACATTGTTTTGAGGAAATACAACAGTAACGAAGACGACGACGGCAGTAAACAACGGGAAAGTAATCGTCAAGTTTGGTGAAGGAGCTGGTATAAAGTGTGAAATCGAATAAAGAAAATAATATTCTTCTTTCTTCTTTTCTTTTTTTCTTTTTTTTTGGTCAAATTGAGGAATATATTACGTAGGTGTCGAAAGGAAAGAAACATAAAAAGGAAGACAACAAATAGTGTGTTTACTAGTCCGGTGGTTTACTTTTTCAATGATGACACGAGGAAGAAAAATAATAAATACTTGGTGACTTATTCTTCTTCATGGTTTATTTAAGTTGGGACGAGGATCGAACAGCGAGGACATCTTGAATCTTTGAATCGGTCGGTCAGTCGGTTGGTCGGTCGGTTGGTCAAACGTTATTGTCCAGAACCTTCTCGGTTTTTCTTCCCTTCATCGATGCCTCAGAAACAACCCTATTGTGTGAGATTACGGACAATATCGAGAAGAAAAGTCAAGTTTTTTCGATGTAGAAAAATCTTCTATCTGAATATAAAATAAATGAAGTAAGAAGCATTTGTGTGTCGGAAATAAAAGAAGAAAAAGTTGTTGTTGTTGTTGGTGGTGTTGTTGTGGTTATTGACAACTAATTTTCGTTTTAATTTAGTTTTTGGGTCGCGGGGACTAACTTTCGTTTCAACCTAAAGATTCTTCTTTAATCGAAGATCTGATAATCGAAGAAGAAGAAGAAGAAACAAAAGAAGAAGAAGAAGAAGCATATCGTACGAGGAAGATTCATCGTCTTTGTTTCCGACGGTATAGTGCGTGTTTTATTTATAAGTCCCCGTCAATTAGGCCCGTCCTTGAGAGACATTAGAGTCGATGAGCGGACCGGTCAACTCGGCCGTGTTCCACGCGAAAAACGTCCAATACTTTTCACCCTCGGACACGTGACGCATGACCCGATAAAAAAACGTTTTTACTACCTGATTCGAAAAGAAGAAGAAGAACAACAACAAGAACAAGAAGACTTTTCCCACGAGGCACGTCACGGCTCGTCGATCAAACCTAACGTTCGTTGGTTCGTTCGTTTCTACGAAAACCAATGATCAACCTCGTAGAATAAAATAGGGGAATAGAGAAAAATAAATAAAAAAAAAGCAGGAAATTAAAAAAGCATCTGAGAAAAAGAGAAAGAGATAGAGAGAGAGAGAAACAAACTAACCATAAATTCATATCTCGAAATGACGACCATGGGTGTAACGGTATTCTGCAACAGGGTTCAAATAAATGGAAACGATCAGGAACAATTGATGCTCCTTAGAACCCTGCAAGATAACGAGAGCAATATATTAGGCAATCAGCCCCATTTAATATTTCCAAAAACTAACAATAATAATAGTAATAATAACAATAATAATAGTAATAATAATAACAACAATAGTGGAAGTGGTATGACAGCGGTTAACGTTTTACCCCCTTACGATCCATCGAGGTTGAAAAAGCATGGGAAGAACGGTCAACCACCTCCGGTTGCCGTAGCCAGGAGAAATGCGAGAGAAAGGAATCGTGTTAAGCAAGTTAACAATGGTTTCGCAACCCTAAGACAACACATACCGAATCATATAGCGGCGGGATACGGCGACAGGGGTAAAAAATTGTCAAAGGTTGAGACACTTCGAATGGCTGTCGAGTACATCAGAGGACTTCAAAGATTACTCGCGGAAGCCGATGGTGTTGAATACGATTCGAATGCTGCTTTGGGATCGCAGTGTGTTCCCTCGCCTACTAGCAGCATCGTATCGTCAAGTCACAATGGTTCTGGAGAAAAATTAACACTCGAGGACGACGTACTTACCGTTGAAGATGCCGACGAGTGTGAACAATTGGACGACGACGAGGAAAATTGCAAAAACAAAATGAAATTACTTAGGTATGTGTAAAAACGTATTTGTTATAATAATTTCATTTACATTTTTGTTGTTGCTTAAATATTTACGACTATTATTGTATTATATTTGTAATTAATATTTCAACGATACAAATATTTGTAATAGAATAAATATCAAATTTATAAAATTAAACGAGAAATCAATAAGTATCAAATAACAATTAGAATAAACACAAGACAACGAGTTAATTAATATTTACTCTGAAAATATATACATTATATTATGTTATTGTAAATTTTTAATTGAATTAATTATTATAATAATACTGTGAAAGATATAAAACGATAAAAGCCTACTAACGAAATATTTGTATATTTACAGAATATCACCTAACCGAACGGCCATATCATCGCCCCATGATTATTACGCATCTTCCATCGGAGACGAAGAAAATTTAGAACCCCGTGGTTTGTCGTCCAATAACGGTGCACAAAATTTTTCGCGATTATCCCCTAATTCCGTGGCCTCCCCGCCATCCGAGTATTACGGACAAAACGAGGAAAACATGGAACCTAGAATACTGTCCCCGTATAGCGGTGCCGGTGACAGTGAGGAAGGTGCTACGACCGTTTACGCGGCTAGCCCTGAAACCTTCTCAGGAGCCCTTTATTATAAACAAGAGATCACCGAGACCAGCGAATTTATGGACGTTGTCAGTTGGTGGGAACAGGAACAGGGCAGACTGGTGCATCATACTCAACAACACACTCAAAGGTTGGCACACGTGTAACTTAAAGTAAGTTTAGTCAATTTCATTGAAATATTTTTAGTTAATATTTCATTCATTCGATATTCGTTTATTCATGATTCCTACATTCACGATTTCATACATCATAATCCGAATATCAGTCTGATCAAATTATTAAACTTTAACGTATTGTACAAAATGTTTTACAAAAAAAAGAGGTATCGATACTTCAGGGAATACATCTATAGGTTACAACAAAAATATTCTAAATAATTCTAATACAAAATATTCTAAATAAACCGTAATAGTTTAGGGAAAAGTATAGGATGAATCAAAAGTTCGTGCGTTTATTGTGTCTCATAAATTTGATTATAAACTGTACGATAGATTATTTCTTTGTATAAAATTTACTTTGGAAATATTAATTAAAAAAAAAAAAAACGTACGAACTTTTACTTTCAACTTCACCTAAATTGATTTCTTCATTGAACGAACATTTCACATTATTAACAATAACAATAATAATAATATTCAAATCTATCGGATAATATATTAGATACACGCGTACACCACCGTCTAAATTTTGGATATGGTCGAAGAAAGATCTCTGTGAAGCATATGGCAACCGTCCGTTTAGTTCTCTCGATCGTAATGCTACCCATATGGCTTCGTTACCCTCTATGCAGTTTCTTGTCGTCATTTGGTTTGAACCGAGTTCCGATACGCGCGTGCATACACCAACACACATCATATATCTGCTGTTGCTGTTGCTGTTGCTGTTGCTGTTGCTGTTGCTGCTGTTGGCTGCATGGCACGTGGGTTTTAGTAGACGACGCGTTTCTTCGGAAACGTTGACTTCTATTTGCGGCATGGGGGCTGCCTGCCTGCCTGCCTGCTTGCTTGGTTGCCTGCCTGCCTGCCTGCCGGCCACTGGACTTTTTTTTTTTTTTCTTTCCTTTTTTCTTATTCGATTCTCACGTAGCTAAAACGCCTAACACGTACCAATAACAACGGAAGTATCGACATTTCTTCTTCTTCTTCTTCTTCTTCTTAGTTATTTCCCTTTTTAGCCCATGTAACGCCAGTTCTAAAACTGAATTCACCTATTTTTGCGAATGACGTTGTTCGCCTTTCACAAGTTTTCTGCGACCAATCGGACGAATTAAATTGAAATGTGAAACGAATCGATGCATTAAATATTAAAAGTAGATTCATATATTTAGTTTATCGTATATCCCGTTATTAAGAAATTTATATAAAAACATTAATAAGAATATTTGTTCTTTACTAATTTCTAGGTATACATTAATCATAATTTAATTATCATTTTTTTTTTTCTTATCAAATAATTGTCTCTTTTTGCGAGAATAAATTGCAACAAATTTTAACGAGACTGTTACCTTACTCAAGTTCAAAAAGCCCGCGTAACGTTGTACGATGTAATAACTGATCCTAACTATGAAGTGGGATACTACCCGCAGGACAAAGATAAGGGAAAAAAAAAGAGAGAGAGAGAGAGAGAGAGAGAGAGATCGTGACATTCAAGTGTCACGTCGGCAGGCACTTCGCAAAGTGGTTCGGTGCATAAAGTTTATTTTCGGGCTTGAAGCCAACGAAGCACGTGTTCAAAAGGGAAGCACCGAACACGAGTTTCCACTTGGTGGCTTCCTCTATCGCGTTCGTCACGTGCGCGCATCCTCCACCTCCTCCTCCTCCTACTTTCCTCCACCCACCCTCTTTCTATCTTAAATGTAAAAAAAAAAAGAGAAAGAGGAAACAATTCAGGGAACACTTGTAACCCTTACAAATTAATTTCGATGTCAGTGAAATCATATTACGTACTTTTCGTCAATGTTTCATCTTATTCAAATTTCATTAAGAATTTTTTCTCGTATTATTTATTTTTTATTATCTTATTTAATCGAATATTATATTTTATATTCTATCGGTTAATTATAAACTTTCAAATATGAAAATAATTTGAACGTTTGGTGTATCATATTTCGAGATGAATATTTGCGTGTAAAAATATATATTATCGGTGTTAATGACTTTGATCTCTTTCGAGAAGGATAAATAATTATAAAAAAAAGAAAAAGAAAAAGAAAGAAAGAAATAATGAATTATTTTATTGAAAAAGCGTAGAATAAATGATACGAAGGAAAGGTCAGCAACAGAGTTCGGTAGCAATTAAGTAGAAGATAGCGATAAAATGGATAGATGAGAATTATTTGTTCTACAGTCAGAGAAAGAACTAATGAACATAATTATTAGTAAGAATAATAATTCGGGGAATGAAGTAGCGCGGTATCGTCGTAGTTTCGAGTCAAGTTGGAAACACTACGAAATAAGAAGTCTCACGCGAAGGGAGAGAACTAAACGCACAAGTAGCAAGTAATTCTCGACAATTATAAAGTGAGGTCATCTACGAAGTTTACGAGATGCGTCGTCGCGGCAAATTAATTTAATAAATTCCTTTCTTGGGGCTCCCAGTCGTGTAGTTATATATTATATCGCCCTTGGGTTCAAGCATGACTTTCTTTCGCGGGTTGTTAATCTTTATTTTCCAAAACAATTTGTTCTTATTGAAAACAAACAAAATACTTTCGTATGTATATCTACGTTTCGGTATTCGTTATATACGATATAAATTATTATTAATTTAATTTAATTAATTTATATATATATATATATATAAATATAATTTATATAAATATATAATTTATATAATATATTTATATTTATATATATTAATTTAAGAATTAATTTATAATAAAATATAAATTATTATTAATTTGAACATTTAAAAAACAAACGAACTAAAGGAATGACAGATAAATAAAACCCAAAAAAAATATTTTTGATAATTTAAATTCAACTAATACGGGACAATTCGTATCGCTTAATTTGATAATTGGCATACGTGACAATTAAATAGGTTAAACTATCATATAAACAACTAGCCAATAAGATATGCTTAATTTTGCAGACAATGCAAATTTAATAAAACATTTTGCGTCAGAGTTGTGTCTCGTGGTTTTACATAAATACATGAAGAACAAAGAAATTCAATGAGCTGTTGGATACTGACAAAACCCGCATGTTGACTACCCAACCTTATCAATAAGCATTACCAGCATGGTAATTCTATTGCATTCAATTTGATAGGCCAATCGTTCGAAGACGATTCGTTTTCTTTACAAAAAGTCGCATCGATATTTAACTTATTATCATTTAACTTCTTTATAGGAAGTTTTAAGGATTCAAAACTCAAACAATTTTTTATTTTCGTTTTTAATTGAATATATATATTACATTATAATAATATATTGCATTATATGCACAATATATGCACATATGTACATGTTACATGAATTGGAGAATGTCAAGATTAATATTATGATAAATAATATTTATATAATTAATATTTGAATTTTATTTATTCATGAATATTTCAGACAATGTGAATTTTGATAATCTACAATTTAGTACATTATACAAAAAAAAAATACACATGTATATACTTTAATATTTTATATATCAAAAAGTTTTAGGGAGTTAATTAATACCAAGTAATCCAATTTTAAGAGACTCTTAGTTTTTCGATAAAATAAATGACTTCGTCGGCTTTTAAGATTTCCAAAGTGTGCCACTACTTCGAATTATCTTTTTTATCTTTTTATCGTCTACTTAAACACATCTTAAGTTAAAAGATTAAAAACACGCGTGAATCCTGTTGTAATACGAACAAAAAATAAGTACAATCTATATTAATAAATCAGATCTATAAACAAAAAATATATATATAAAATTAACGTAACATTTATTAGAAAATTCTTGAAGATTAATTTCCTGTTATTTTATATCAAAGAGAAATAAATCTGATGAAATTTATCACAGAAAAATCTTTGTCGTTAAATTTAAGCAAGAAGAAACATTTGCAAGGACAAAACTTTTTATATATTTCAATGCAATTATATTGACAAATCTTTTGAAGGGCAAGAAGATCAGGGAAAAATCCCTATGTACGTTAGGGACAAGTATTGTACTATCCATTCATTGTACTATACTACATTCGTCCCGATCGAATGGATTCTTATTTACCTGGATTGCAAAGAATTAAATTTAGAAACGATTGCAGGTATCTTTCGGACATTCGTAAGGACAGAACTCGTGGGAATTCTTTGGATTTTTGGGGAAATGGAATGAAGTGGAAATAGGGATAGGGCAGAAACAGAAATCTTCTTCTTCCTGGGATTCACGTTTCCCTCCTTTCCGTCGTTTTAAAATGGGGAAAATGAAAGGGAAAAATGTTCCATTCGTAAAAACCTAATTCAAAACTCAAACCCGTAGAATTTGTTGAAAAATTCTACAAAGGTTTATACGCATTCGAATAAATTTTGGAATATTCATTTTTCATACTAGTGTATCGGTTTTATTCTAAAGTAAATTTGTTTCGATGCATTTCGTAAAAATATGACGAGCATATTTTTAATCTTGTCTTTAAAGATAAATGAATTTCATTGCAAAAGTAACAATTAATTGATCAACGATCGATATATTTATATATACTTTTCTAATATCACTGTGTGAAAATTGTATGAGGGAGTAGGGGGGGGGAATATTTTTGACTTGATTGCAAATCCAAAAATAAAATTTTCTACAAATTTTCTTTTATACATTTTATCTATTGAAAGATTATTTTCAAAATATAATCTGTTAATATATATATTAATAATAATATTTTATTATTGCTTGTTGTGTTACAGATTACTTTAATGATTATTAGCAAGAAGATTAATCGAGCATGCAGCAAACTAAAGTGTTATGATCTCACGAAAAGAAAAAAAAAAACAAAGGAAAAAGAAGAATCATCGTAGGATGAAAAATCTTCGACGGAATATTTATTAGTACTTATCGCACAAAAAGTATTTTCTTTCTCTACCACTGCCTGAAACAGTCTTTCCTATACAATTTTTTTCCTATTTTTTCCTTCGAAGAAATGATATTTTACAGAAATACATTGTCAATGGTATATTACATTTTAATATTAAAAAAGAAAAAAAGAAAGAAAAATGATAACAAATGAATTATAATAATAATCGTTCGAATGATGAAATTTTTAAGATAATTATTACAACAATGTAATATCGAGACACAAATGTTTTCTCTTGAAACGTTTAAACTTATACATAGAAATACATATGTACATGTTTGTTACTAAAGATATTTTATATACAACAAATCTAAGCTACGATAAAAACAAATTTTATTTAAATATTTATAATAACTATATAATATATATAGTGAGTGCCTTAAAAGCGTGATGTACAATCATAATGATTCGTGGACCAATATAATATTTAAATAATTCAAATATATTATATCTCAATTAATTACGATTATGTTGCCAAGTAATAAATTTTGACTGAAATTATTTTAAATATTCGTCTTTTACATTATTACGAATATACAAGTGTATGTATATATATACATATATACATATATACGTTAGTAATAGATTAAAATTATTTAATAACTATCGAGAAATTTTGTAACGACTGAAAGTGTAAAACAAGGCTGCCCATTAAATTTTTAAAACATTTAAAACGTATTAATAAGACGATATAAACAAATATACGAGAAATATTATAAAATTCTTGATAGATTGAATATATTTAATAATTGAAAAAAATAACATTTTTTGAAAATGCATAATGACTTTAAATCGTTGAGCGTTTGTTAACAAACAAACAAACAAACAAACAAAAAATGTCCTGGTTTTAAAGTAGAATAAAATGGTCACCTTAAGCTAAAAATATGGAAGAATCAGAAAAACCCATGTCAGATTTCTCATTCATATGGATACAGGGAATATAAAAAGGGATGTGAGAAGAAAATACGGATAGGATCCTAAAAATATTTCAACAGAATAGAAATATAGAAGAGATTGAAAAACAAAAGAACTAAAACAAAAAGTGATATAAAAATCGGAATAAATCAAAAATAAATATGCAAGAATAGTGATTGTCGAAAAATGAATAAAACATGGTACTGTTGCGAGTAATATAAAAATTGGAAAAGAAAATTCGCGAAGGGAAGAAGCATACTTCAAAAAATAAAATAAAACCAAGGAGAAAGATAAAAAGTAATAGGCGAGAATAATCGTAAATTGCAGGAACGTGGATAACGCAGAATATAGAAAAACGAAATTCGATAAATGTATGTTACGTGAATCGAAGAATGAATTATGCATTCCATTTATGGATTTGTGAGTGATACATGGAAAAAGTTCCAAGAACAAATATTGAAATCTCTAAAAAAAGCTGAGAAAAAACAGAACAGTCGTGAAAAATGAAACAAGAAAATATTTGTTTAGGGGAAAACTCAATACCAAAGCACGCGATTACTTTAAAAGATATGACAGAAAGGTACACAAGGTAAGACAATAAAATGTGAAAAGAGGTGGAAAGGAAAATGCAACGAAAAGCAACGAGATGCACAAATGTTTATTTATAAGATTTGAAGAATGTTTTAATTGTATCCAAAAAAAAAACATATAACATTTTTATGAATGATGTAAATAAATATTATTATTATTATTATTATTATTATTATTATTATTATATATGTAAATTAAATGTTTTTCGTTTACAACATAAAAGATTCTCTCTCTCATCGAAGGGATTCTGCTTTTATTAATCTATTACGCTGTTATACTGTGAGAAGGATGGTTCATATATAATGATGGTAAAACTGAAAACAGGTTAAATCATCTATGTATACGTTTTAACAAACGCTATACGTAATCGAAACAATTTGTACATAAAAAAGTGCCTTAATTTAAATAAGGAAATAGTCTTGTTAGTCTATAATACTATTTTTTCTACTTTCCTATTTTATATGAAATATTTAAAATTTGTGTCATTTTATATTTATAATAAATAATTATATCACGTTGTCCATTTATTATAATGTACAATGTTATAATATATGTCAGGTGTAACAATTAATTCGGTTTTATTTATTTAAATTTAATATTTATTTATAATGTTATTATTATTATTATTATTATTATTCGAAATAATTTCCGATATATTTTCGATGACTTTTGTTTCATCTTTCGACAGCAACTGTCGATTTTCTTGACGAAAAATAAAAATCATGATTTTGATGCAACGAAAAGCACCGAATCGAGACACCGGATTAATTGTTACACCTAATACATATAAAACGATAAATATATTATATATATAGACTCCGGATGTTTATGCACGATAAATATGTAAGAAGCATGTATATAACATTTGTGCATGGAAAAGCAAAATTTTATTTACATTTTTCTACTATTATCAGTATAAAATAATTTAACTTCGATTCACGTAATCCCCCATCCAATTAAAATCGATTCTAATGAAAAAGAAATATTTGATAATTATTTTTTTTCTCGCGTTTCAATACGAGAGTAATGTTTTTAAAATATATTTGTTTCATCGATAATATTAGTATATTAATAATTGGAAAACAAAGTGGTTCTTCCTCAACTATTCATCGTGCCAATTATGATGCATCTATCATATTTGCATAAAATAATTACAATTTCTTCCTTGCTATGATCGTATACGGTGCTACATTTGTTGTAAATAAAAAGAAACTTTTTTTCTACTACTTATAATTTAATCATTTACGCCATTTGATAATTTAAGGCTGCATTTACAAAGCAACGTATAATTGCATAATTGATTTATTTTATTATTTCGGAGTATAATAAGTACGGTTTTGTCGTGTTTAGTACTTACAAAATTTTCCTAAAATTAAATTTGCAATGTAATCCATTTGCTGCTTGCTATCACGTGTATCATCTGGTTTAACATTTTACTAAAAAACAATTTAATAAAATTCCACAATTTGCTTCGTTGCTTGTGAAACACACAATTCGTTGCTTGTGAAATATATGCAGAGTACATGCATCGAGTATAAAATGCAAAATAAAAAAATATGATTATAAAAAGTATTCGTGCTTTGTTATCTGTTTTCTTTCTTTTTTTTTTTTTTTATAAAATTATGCATTTGTATAAACATCCAAAGTCTAATTATATATTTAACTACGTATGGAAAAGTAACAATTCACCGAACATTTTGAAAATTACGATAAACGATAATGAAATCAACAAATTTTGTACAAATTACAATGAGCTTTGCCCAAATATCATCGTTGAAATTATAATTCGTTCGAAATTAATGAAAAAGAAAAATACCAGATGACCTGTAAATACAAGTGCCTTATTTTAAGTTTAATAATAAGCTATTTCATTTATAAATGAAAGAAAGAAAGAAAGAAAAGAAAAAAAAAACACGCATCCTTTGTACTTGATATTTTTTATAAAATATTTAAAATACATCTTAATTATTTATACAAATATTATCTTAAGCGGAGATCTCTGCTAAAAATAAAAACACCTTCCATTAAGATTCCTAATAAATTTCTAATAAATAAAGAACATATTGAACGATATTACAAATTACGCTAATTTTTGTTTTGTTTATTTTAGTTCAACGTTCTTTTATTTCTTTGCAGACGTATTCCTTGTTTACATTTAAAACTGTATAATTTAAAATACTCCGGTAATATTCCACAGTTCAGTTGAATTTTACAATACCAATCAGCTTTATTTATTTTTAGCATTATTTTCTAATTTGATTTGCAAAAATAACAAATAAATTGATCATCGTACAAGTTTACCAATACGTTTAAATTAAATTCACGTGCCAGTAAGAAAGATTCGATGTTCACCTAAACGATGATTACCAAATATTTTTCCCCTAAATTTGTACCTGCATTTCATGTTTTCCTTTCGATGAATAATTACGTTAAACCGGAAATGTGTATAATAGTAGCTAGCAACCACCGGTAGTAATAAAGGGTGACCATCGATAATTCCGTAATTTCGTGAAATTGCTCTTGTGCCCGACCACGAAAGGGAACGGTTTGTATTCTCTCATTTCTTTTTGTTTTTTGTCTTTTTCTATCTTCGTTCCGTTCATTGCGTATTATCTTTCTCCCTTCTTTTTTCGTCTTCCTTGTTGTTTTTTCATTACCACTCGAAGGGTTATTTTCTGACACACGCAGTCTATGCAGGGGGTGGGTGGGTACCTTGCTTACATCATTTCCGCGAATATATTACTCTATGCTTCGATAACTCAGAAATCAATTATTTTATACGTTCTTCTTATTCTTTTGAATAACAAATATTCCACGCTAAGTTATACATTTGTAATTATTATTAGGCGTTGAAATTGCATCGTAACCTTGAAATTAAATTTGTATCAATAAAAATCGACATTTTTTGTTTTAATCGTCAATAAATTCGAAAGATGATGGAACAAAGTTATCGAATATAATGGGAAATATTTCGATTAATAACACAATGCGTATGATTGTTTTATAAATAAATATTATATTTGTTTTGTGAAAAGATAACAAATTAATACTGTATACTGTAAGGAATCATAATACGTAATCAAATCGATCAGACAATAATTCGAATTAAATGTTAATAATTATGTTAAAAAATGAAATAAATAATGGATGCGCGTCCAATAAAAAGGAAAACGAGCAATGAATAAGGCAGATTTGATACGACAAACAAATATATTCCATTACGTCGTATTATAATGTTATCCATCACCGGAAAAGGTCTAAGGTCGGATTAAAATTTATACAATAATGAATTTTGCTTGTATTTGCAAAGTTTATAAAATATCTGACGCCAATAAACCTAGTCATTGTTACGTGATAGCTCGGTGAGTTTAGTTCGACGTTGTTGTTCGATCGAGTAAAAGGTAAAACGAAATAAAGGAATAATAACCATTGGATTTGAAATAAGTTGTCAAGAAAATTTTCCTAAGTTTTCTATCTAATAAACGTAATAGAATATTACAACAGTGAATAGTGTGCTGTTCTTATATTTTTTTTCTTTCTTTTGTTTTTTTTTCAAGTGTTTTAGGCAGTTAAAATATTTTATTCGAGGATAGAAAATTTGGTTTAAAAAAAACGAAAGAAAAATGGAAACGGTTCCGGTTGCCTCGTCATTTTTATTATCCACGGGATTTTATTCGTTGATGATACTGACTGTAATTCTAGTTGCTACTTATTTCTATATGGAATCATCTAGACTCGTCAGATATGGAAGAAAACTACCAGGTAATATATTATTGTATTTAATAAAATACATAAATAAAAGATGATAATAATAAAATAATCATAATTGACAAACGTAAATATATTTCTTTTAACTTTATCGTAAGAAATTAAATTTTTCAATTATTTCAATTTCACACAATCCGAACGATAATCTTGTACATTAATATATTTTAAAATAATGTGAAAAATGAACAAATAAACTAAATAAAATTCGTATAACGTTGAATAATCGTATTATTACAAGTATACATATAATATTTTATATATAATATTTTATAATTATATATTTATATACAATGTGTTTCTTTAGGACCACCAACTGTTCCATTTTTTGGAAATATTTTATTAGCGTTAAACATTCATCCTAAAGATGTCCTAGATAAATTACTTTCAATGGATATTTACGGACCCGTTACTCGTGCTTTCGTTGGAATGGAATTATTCGTATTTCTCACGGATCCGCGTGACGTTGAAGTAGTTCTTAGCAGTCATGTTCACATTACCAAATCACCAGAATACAGGTTAAAATAATGAATGCTAATCCGTTTAAAATCGTATATTAAATAGTGTATTCGTTCGTCGTAATAGCTAATAAACAACTTTAAATGTGTTATGTAATCGTTATAATAGCATTTAACATGTCTCTAGATTTGATTTTATCGTAATAAAAAATATTTTTATATAATTATCTATTAAATGAAACTTTTATAAGATATATTATATAATGAAATTTTCTATAAACAAAAATCAAAATAATAATAATATTTATTTTAGATTCTTCAAACCCTGGTTAGGTGATGGTTTATTAATTAGCAATGGTCAAAAGTGGTACTCGCACAGAAAATTTATAGCACCTGCGTTTCATATGAGTATACTTAAATCATTCGTACCGTTATTTTACGAGAACAGTTTGACTTTGGTGAAAAGATTGAAAGATCAAGTTGGAAAGGAATTCGATTGTCACGATTATTTGTCGACGGTAACGGTTGACATATTGGTGGAAACGGCCATGGGAGTTAGAGGAAAAAATAAAGAGAAGACGAGTTTCGATTATGCCAAGGCCGTTATGAAGTACGCATACATATACATATATTTTAATTATTACGAAAATATATTTTAATTATTTTTTGTTTCTTTCCTTTTTCTTTTCGATTATTTTCCATTTCTCATTTTAATTTATGGAAAAATTTCAATCGATCATTCTAACTATAATTTCTTTTTTTTATTTTTTAATACAGAATGTGCAATATCATTCATATCAGACAGTATAGTTTATTATTAAGATTCGATAAGTTTTTCAAATGGACGAAATACGCAATGGAACAAGAAAAACATTTGAACACCGTCCACAGTCTGACATCGCGAATAATAAAAGAGAAAAAATTGGAAGCATTGAATTCGCACGTCATAGAATCGACTAATAAATCTCGAAACGAGGAGAAAAATAAGAAGAGCAACGATAAATCGGAAAAGAAATATACGAATTTGCATTACGTCAAGGATGATCTCGACGAAATGGATGAGAATGATATTGGATTGAAAAAACGTTCTGCGTTCTTGGAACACATGTTGGAACTTGCCCGAAATGGTACTAATCTGACCGACGAGGAAATTAAAGAAGAAGTCGACACCATAATGTTCGAGGTAAAATATTAAAAAAGAAAAAACAATAAAAAAAATAGGAAAAGAGAAAACATGATTAATAAATTTAATATTTTTTCTTTTCCAGGGTCACGATACTACAGCAGCAGCTTCAAGTTTCATACTTTGCGTTCTAGGAGTTAATCCGGATATTCAGGTATAGAAAATTTGAAAAAAAAAGAAAGCGTGGTAGTAAAATATCGTAAATATTTTACAAATTAAAATTAAATGATATTCTATCGTTTATTTGAGCGTCTTTAAATATTCTATTATATCTTTGCGATCCTCGCTTTTTCTAATACCAATGAATACCATTTTCGTGCCTGGTACAAATTTCTTTGGAAATTCCAAATAAGTATCCAAAGTATTTTCATCCCACGTGCACGCTTTCCTTTTCATAGATTCCGTGTATGCGAATCCGGGCATAGCTATCGAAAAATAATTAATATCATTAAGAGAAAAAAAAAGAACAAAAAATAATATTCATGATTTTCAAACAACTCATGATTTCAAACAATTATATATTCGTTCACGTGTATTATAATTGTACACGTACTGCCACATGTTCTCCCTATGATTCCAAACAGATTAGGACCTATTTTATGTCTGCCACCTTTTTCGATTGTATGACAAGTCGAACAGAATTTTTTAAACAATAACTTTCCGTTCTCTGCGTTGCCCATTTTTCCATGAAAATAAAATTGATCGTGAACAAATATACAGGTTATGAATACGTATGCATAGAAGTGTGCTACGAACTGAATAAACTAAATGACTATCGCAAGAATTTCGATAATCGCGATATATCTACGTATTAACTTTTTCATTTCGTTGATCGTATAACTAAACTTTTATTTATTTTGATCAACCGTAATTATTGATTGATTTCGTTAGATTACGTATGATCATTTTGTTTATTTTTTTTGTTTTTCTGTTTTCAGGAACGAGTTATGGAAGAATTAAATACGATATTCAATGATTCAGACAGACCATGCACATTTCAAGATACTCTTGAAATGAAATATTTCGAAAGAGTCATTTTAGAAACTTTGAGACTTTTCCCACCAGTTCCAGCAATAGCAAGAGTCCTTCACGAAGACATACAATTAGGTAATCACAATTCGATGAATTATACTATGATATATTAATTTTTTTATTTATACAAAAATATTTCTTTAATCATAATATAATATATTATATTTTTCAGTTAGCAATCAGAAAATTTTACCATCGAAATGTAGAGTCATAATACCGCAATACAAAATTCATCGTTTGCCGGAATATTATCCAAATCCTGAGGTATTCGATCCGGACAATTTTTTGCCAGAAAAAATGCAACAGAGACATTATTATTCCTATATTCCTTTCAGCGCGGGTCCAAGGTAATTACAATTTATTTATTACAATTTATTAATGCATTGATGATGATTTATTATAACAACTCTATTTCTCTCTGATATATTTTTTAAATCATTTAATTAGTGATTTAAATTCTATTGAATTTAAATCACGATAATGATTTAAATAAGTGTATATAACAATTTATTATTTATCTTATATTATATCATTAAAACTCAATGTGCTCGCATATTTTAATGAAACTTTTAATCATGTTTCTTTCATGTGATTCGTTGTTCTTTTATTTTATTGAATTATATCATTTTTGGTTTTTAATATGAAACAATATGAATTAGTATTATTTTTAGTATATGTACTGCCGAAGCAAGTACATATGAATTAGTATTTTTCAATAATTGAAAAAATAAAACAGAAAGATATATAAAAAATTTTTAATAATGATATTATTATTTTATCTTTTTGTTTCAAGATCTTGCGTGGGACGCAAATTCGCATTGTTAAAATTAAAAGTACTTGTATCGACTATACTGAGAAACTATAAGATAATAGCCGACGTACCTCATACACAATTTCAACTACAAGTAGATATTATCTTGAAGAGATCCGATGGTTTTAACATAAGAATTGAACCACGACAAAATATTTTTTCAGAAAGTCGAGCTTAAAATCGCTTTTTTATTTTAATAAATAATAATCTTTCAGTAAAATCGTATCAAATGAATATTAATTAAGTTTATATATATATATATATGCTTAATTTAGTCTTTAGTTAAGTTAACGTATATAAAATTAACAAAGATAATCATTGTAATATTGTATTAACACAAAAAAAAAAATAATAATAATAATAATAATAATAAGTACTTTTTTCTTCATCGTTCGTCCGATTCGATAAAATTATTTTAAAATATAAAACAAAAGAAAACATTCTATTCTAATTAATTCTATACGTATATATGTAAATATATATATATATATATATATATATATTATATTATTATACTTAACATTAGGCACATTAATACTTATTTTAATCAATGGTCTTTCTCCGTCTCTCTCCGTTTACGTTAATTTGAAGGATTGGATAAGTTAACGTTACGTCGTTTCTTCCTCCATTTTTGAAAATCCACAAAGAAAAATTGCAATGTCCATGGGAAAATGCACGCGGTATGAATTCCTAATGTAATGTATTGAAATATTTCATTACTTTGAGTCCAATCCCTGATATTTCCTAGAATATTTATATTCAAATATATAATTGTTATAGATATATTTTATCTGAATTATTTTGATTATAAAATATTTGATTTCAATCAAATACCGTACCAAGAATAGGTGATAACACCAACGAAGTGGCACCCATAATAAATCCAAAACATCCATAAGCAGACGCTAATTTGTCTATTTGAACATGTTCTATGATAACTAAAGATTGTGGTACTAACATCAAAGCACGTACCATACCGATTATTGCATTCATCACTAAAACAGCCATTATTGTATCCTCGAACATTACAAATCCTGTAAAAACAACAAACAAATCTTTTATAAACTCTGAATACATTTCTTCTTTATTTTTCGAAGAGAAAGAAAAAAATAAAGAAAAATTTTACCTGCTTTAGCGAACGACATCGCGATCATGGCAACGAAGAACAAGTATTTAGCTTGGACTTTGACGAAAAAGTTAAAAATAGCGAGTAATATTCTAGAAATCAATTCTGCTGTACCGCTAACTATGATAGCCAATGCTGATTCACTTCTGGTATATCCATCGTGAAACATCATTATTGGTAATAATGAAACAAAAGTAAAATCGCACGTAATGGCGATACTGCTACCGAAACTCAAATTCAAAAAATATAAATCTTTCATCATAGAAAGATCCATTATTTTGATAAATTTCTTCCAACAGGATCTAGTATATAAAATAATATTATATAAGAAGATTATAATATATATTATAACATTTGAATTAAACGAAAATAAAATGTGTACGAAGTTTACAAAACTTGTATCCAACTTACACGTATTTGTATTGATTAGTATTATCTATGGTATTGTCAACCAATATTTTAGAATTACTTTTGATATCTGCTAGTGCACCTATACCACTTGCCACATTCGCTGCACTCGATGAAGAAAATACGTGCAATCTTTCGGTCAAAACTTCACGAACTGACCACGACCATGATCTAACACGATATTCTTCGTTTTCAATATTATTAGAAATTTCCTCGGTTGGTTCAGTCTGAAATAAATTTAATCGTTCGATCATTCCATCTCAATCAACACGTTCCGAAGAAAAATTAAAAAAAAACAAGAAAAGCTTTGAAAGAATTGCATAACGAAGTAACTTTATAGGTTATGTTTTCTTTTAAACTACGTAAACTGGTCCATTGACCGGACGAATCTTGGTGATGGTCATCGATGTTCAAACGTCGATTAGATTTTTTCACAGCCTTGCAAACTCTCTCCGCGGAAGTGATTTTTTTACCCTTGGTATGCCATTCAACCGGATGCAACATAAGTACAGCAGGAATGCAGTTCAAACTGATCGCACCTATTATAGCAGCGGTTCCTTCGAAGAATAAAACAAACATTTTACAATTGTTGACAATAAAACGATGAATAAAAATGAAATCGATTTTTTTATTTAGAAATTCCAGTCAAATTTAAAACTTTTTTTTTAAATCAATAATTTATTTATATATATATATTGTATTATTGCTTCATTGTGTTTTATCGATAATTTTCATATTACTTTTCACTTTTTTTTCTTTTATAAAATATAATTTAACGTAATTATACGTCTTTGGCTTGTTTATATAAGGTAACCCTTTATTTTTTTTGTTGTCATTATAAATATATGTACCTACCTACCTGTTTAATAAAAAAAACATCAACGAATATATAATATATATGTTATATATATGTATAATAGTGTACTTTCTTTATACGCGTAATTGGATTAAATAAATTACCTCGAAAGCCGTACAGTGGCATCATTTTGTCGATAAAATAGGGATAACCGATGGCACCCATACCGATGATCACTTGGGCCAGGCTCATTATCTGAGACATCAAATTATTTTCGATTGAATTTTTTTGCTTTACGATTCGCGTTCTCTCGATATTTCTCTCTCTCAAAACAAAATGGATATAATGAAAGTATATATGTAAGTATATATATATATATTTATCGTTACGATTGGAATTTCGAATGTCTCGTTTTCACTTACTCGAGCACGTTTTTTCACGAAGTAAGAATTGAAATTCGTGTTACTTAGCGTAAGAAGAAGTCCTACTCCGATTCCTTGTATAAAAAATAAAATCATCATGTGCCAAATACTTATGGCCAAAGCTAATAAAATGTTTGAGGCAGAAAACAATACCGCTCCCATTACTGCAACTGGTCTCATCGTATATTTCTGCATCCAATAATTAGCTAATGGGCCTAAAAAATAATATAAATCCAAATTTACAAAAATATACACACGTATAAGTTCGAATAAATGTCATTAATTTGTCATTTTTTTTTTACAAAGATACGACGTACGAATATAAAATTGTTTAAGTAACTTTGTTTTTAATGTTTTCTCGCAAAAAAAAAAGATACAAATTAAATTTATTAATAAACGTTATCAACGAAATCGGAAAAATGTATGTTAAATTATTCTACAATTCTACCGCCCGTTATGGTTCATCATCTTTCCTTATCGTCACTGTGTTTTCCCCTTTTACCACGGTCTACATTTTAATCCTCGTGCAAATTGACGACGTACGCATATATAAATGGCATTTTCGATTATCCGATATCATTTTATCTTTTCAATTTGTTTCATTCTTACTCGTTACTCTAGAAATAATTTACATTCTCATAGAGTTTCTCGAGTATCGCGTGTTTGCTATTACAATATGACAAAAAAAAAAAGAAAAAAAAAAGAAAAAAAAATAACAAAAAATACTTCGTCAACTTATCTTAAGCTATCATAAAAACTTAAATCTTTCTGCATAAAACTTTTTTTTTTTTAATATCCTATCTGTATTTGAGACAACACGAGGAGACGTCGACGAAATCGATTATGATCTTTCTGACGATGACAATTTTTTAATGAATATGTAGAACAAGGATCAAGTGTACTACAGTGTACACAAAACTAGTGTAAGATATATATACTTATTAAGAAGTAGAATCTTGCATATATATAAATACATCTAACGAAACGTTACAATAGTATTCTGTTTGTATGCAAATATACTTCGTATCTCAACCTCTCCCACTAGCTATTTCTAATCTTGGCGCCTAATGAAAATCATTATGCAATTATACTTACAATAAGAATCCCATATATACGTACGTACAAAACGTTTTAAATTTATAAAACGTTGTTGTTTCGTTTTTCTCAATATTTTCTTCGTTAATTATTATATGCAATTTAAAAAAATAATTTATTAATTCAAATTGAGTTTAATTGATTTCTCTTTGAAATATCGAAATGCTCATACTGTTCGATAATATTCGAACGTATCTCTTTTTTACGTAATTACAATTAATTTTTCGTGCAGTAATACTCGTATCAGTAGAGGAAATACAATGCAATTATGTGTCAGATATTAAACTTACTAGAGATTGAAAAAGTAATACTGAAAAGTGCACCAAAAAGTGTCAATAAAAGTCCAGTTTGACCGGTAGGCTCGAGAAAATCACCAAAAATTAATCCAATCGATGGGGCCGGTCCGATAACCGTAATCTATAAAAATAATTCATATTATTTGTTAAATATAAATATTGCTCTCGATTAAAAAGTATCTCGAATCTGATTTTGAGAAAATTCAATTAATTTCGAATAATATTTATAATAAAGTTTGAAAATAATTATACGTAATGACGAAATAAAAATCAATTTGGCTTGTATTACATACATTTCAATTTATATAAAATAAATAATTGTTTTATATATATTAATCAATTAAAATAAAAATTAATATGTTACGTAATTGTTCTAAAAAAATTGTTGTCATAAAAATCTGAGATACCTCGATGTTATTTCGTTTAATAATAAATAACATTACAAAATTCAATTAAAATTGTTCTCGAATTAATTTAAAATCTTAATACACATACAAGAATGATGATCATCGCCAAAGTCACGATCCACCCCCAACCACCTTCCGGTGCCTGATATTCCATTTGAATATCTTCATCCAATTTATTAATAATTTCATCTTTATTTATTAATTCTTTTTGTTCGGTCATTTCAACATTACTAACAGCCTTTTCCATTTCTCTTAATATATTTTTTATCCTTCTTTTTCTTTGTTATTATAATTTTCTCCTCTTATTAATTACGAATTATATTTAGACGAAAATTCGACAACCTTATCTCCAATTGTGTTTCTTGACTGATGAATTGGAGATGAATTAAAGGTTTATAAGATTTAAAACTATTATCTATAATAACATTTCGTTTCAACGATTCAACAATTATTCGTATTTTCTTTTTCTTTTTTTTTTTTTTTTCTATCACACACTTTTTATTTCTCTCTTTTTCTCTTTTCCTTTTTAATTAACACTCATATTTAAAATAAGTATAGTCGATTCGCAAGAACAGTTTCGCGTCAGTGAGAACGACAGATTTCGACTGAAAGAGACAAGTAGCAAATGATTTTTAAAATTCTGTTATCTGTGTACTCGACGTCAACGCATTAAATACCCATCATTATTATGAAATATTGCTTATGATCATCTAGTCTTATGAGAATAAATGAAGAGAGACGAAAATACTTTTAAACGCTAAGTTTTTAACCGACTTCTGCCGAATAAATTGTCTATCTCGTTCTTTTTCTTTTTTTTTTTTTTAAAATATAAAAAATATATATACATGCAATATAAAGATACGATTTAAATACCGAGATAACTCATACTTCGCACGTTAAACAATCATTGGATAAGAAGATAATTATATTTGTATAAATAATTAAAAATATTACACAATTTAATTAAAGCTAACGCGTAATACGGTAAACAAAATTCGTTTTAAGACACTTTTAAATAACAATTTCGTTATATTGTCTGATTTAAAGATTAAATACTATTGACAGTACGATTACTTGTATCCGAAATATGTTAATTGTTATTGAAATTCGAATGTTTTCATTGTATTAAGATAACAATTTACTTTACGTAATTCGTTAGTTAGTGTTATTGTTGTTTTGAATAATGATTTGCCTATGTATAATATTATAATTTGAATTAGATTTCTAAATACTCTTCGTTATGTAAATATAAATAATATATACGTATATTAATATATTATAAATATTAGAAATATATGTTAGACGAATTGAAATGTAAAATAAAACATATTAATAAATATGGATTAATTTAATTTTTAAGATATTCAACATAGAATATTAAATCTCATATAATTTTAATCTTTACTTTCTTAAACATTGTTTAAATAAATATTAAATAATTAAATGAAAGATAATTTAATATGAAAAATATGTAAAAGTCATCACAGATTGCTTACTACGAATGTTGCCCCTTACGAATGTTTATATTTTCGTACAATACTTCCACGTTAACGATACGTAGTGGTTGCATACTCTTAGGGGCAATCTAACAAGAAATAAGCAAAAATTGACAAAACATCGATTTTTCTTTAAATCAGAAAAATATCCTCTGCGCAAACAGTAAGACCCAATACTCAACCTTTTTTGAGAAAACGAAGGGGCTAAATATTTAAATGCATCGAAATTAACTGGACGATGTTAAAAAATCATCACGATGTCAATAAAAAATAGGTAAAGTGTCGGATAAAAATAAAATAAAATATAACCATAATAATAAATAAATAAACCATCTATCCAGAGACAAAAGAATCCTGCGGTTAACTCATATTCTCTTAGAAATTATTGATTCTGCTAATCCACAATACATTTCCGCCATTAGAATCCGATGCTACGAAATAATATTATATTCCCTATTATACTGTGTAATATCATTAATAATGATAACTAGCATCATTATTGCAAATGAAAAAGAAAAATAATGAACAAGGAAAGAACGTTAATCAAATATTTTCAATAACGTTATATAATATTCGTTATTATTCAGTAGTGTAAGGATAAAACTGAAGAAATTATTTAAAAAAAAAACTACATATATATATCGAGACAAAGATTTTATCGATAAAATGATAATACGTAATACAAATAAATATACATCTGTATATACACACTTGTACACGTATAAAGATATATTACAAATACATACGTAAACGTAGAAAACACAGAGATAAAAAAAAGAAAAGGGAAAATAAAAGAAAGGAACGACAGGAATTATTTAGATTTGTATGTTAATAAATTCAAGAGAATTCGTAAACCGTAACGAATTATTCGACTTATGTATTATACATATCTCTCTATTTGACTTGTACGATACATATGTACCACATACAAGTTCCTGGCGTAACATCTTAATACTCTTCTCCGACTAAAGATATAATTGTGTATACGAGTATATTTTATTCCTTACGGATCTTATACCGCAACCTCATAAAACCGCCTTTCCCTTGTTAGTGCTGGTAGGTGTAGCAAACGAGTTTTTCGGTCGCATTTATCGAATTATTTTATTCGACTTGCCTCCCCACCCAACCCCCACCCCCCGCCCTTCCACCATTCAAAAGTCTTTACTTGTGCCTCTCTATAGATACGAGAATAAATTTCACCTTCCGATGTAATATTTTACTTGCGTCAAATAAAATAATACGATGATGATAATAATAATAATAATAATAATATATTAAAAAAGTGAAACAAAAAAGGTACGAATGAATGAAGAAGCGACTGTAAAATAACAAAGAAAAAAGAAACAAGAAAATTTACACTACTAACAAAATTACTGATACATTTATACCAAACTCGTTAATTATATTTAAACATTTTGCAATAATAAATATAATAGAAGTATTAAAAATGTATACATTTTTATATGTAATTACATTCGTACGTATCGAATAGAATTAATATTAATTAAATCGTTTTATTGTTTCAACCATGCCAAATCGTTTAATCTTATTCGGTGGATAAACTTATGCACGGATATAATATTGTTAATTTATTCGCGTGAATAGAAAATTTATAAATTAATTATATGTTATTATTAATTATATAATTTAATTTATAAATTAATTTATTAATTAAAAGATAATCGTGTAAAACGAATATAAATGTGTACAAAATAAGTGAGTACAAAATTAGAGGAAAAATAATGTACAAAAGTGAGGAGGTAGTAGGTGATTAACAACTCGTGCTGATTCGTTGATCACGTATATTCTTTTTTTTCTTCTTCTTCTTCCGTTCTGTTCATTATCGCTAGCCTTCTTCCTCTTTTAGCGGTGTTGTACGTAGTTTATAAAACGTGGCGACAAGAAGGTCATCTAGTAGTGGCTAGCAAGCATATTAGAAATAGTCGTAACTGACGGGTAAGTGTTATCAAGTTCTTCTAGTTAAACCGTGGAAGCAAGTGAAATCATTTAGTTCGCAGGATTACTCGTGATACTTATTGCAAAAAAAGAAATCAATCATAAACGTTAACGTGTTCTCTTTCTCTCTCTCTCTCTCTCTCACTCACACACATATTCTCGTGTACGATATTAAATATTTAATATAATGTCGAAACATTTGTCTTTCGAAAATAACGAGTGCATTGGTGTACGTATCGATGTATTATATCAAACACGATAAAATATTTTAATCATTGAATTGATACGAACTATAATAACAAGATATCAATCGTTTTGTGTCGATAACAGTGTGAATAAAAAAAGAAAAAAAAAACAATTATATATATTATAATTTATTGAGAATGAAAAGATATTTAATTTTGTATGAAAGTGTTATTTATTGCAATAATCTTAAATTTATCGATTAAAAAGATTGAAAAAACTTAGGGATTATCGCAATAGTTGGAGATAACTTTTTCTCGGTTGATTATCGATTTGGCAAATTACATTATTAATATTTGTTTTGATAATAAAACATTAACGGTTGAGACAATTTTCGTTACTCAACTTATCGTATCGAGTTAATGTTTTAACGAATTATCTTTTCCATTATGCGATATATGCTGCTGAATAGAGATAAAAAAAAACGATAAGTCGAATGAATCAGCGAGCGAAAGTGTGAACGAACAAATGGACGGATGATCGGTTGGATGAAAGAACGAACGAACGAACGAACGAACGAACGTTGTGATTTACGTCGATATTACATTTTAAAAAAAACATTTTAAGAAAAAAGAGAGAGAAATAAGTATCGATAAAAGAAGTGAGAAAAAATAGATTAGATATATCTATCAATCAGTGATCGTTGAATAAAGTGATAGTTATCATTAGTAATGACTGGTTTTCATTCGATCATGTGATCAAAAGCAGAAATCATCCCACCATATACCTAAGTTCTTCCTTCAATCGTAACACGTGCCCATTCAATTTCACATCAGTTCAAATCGTAGTCAAGAATCGAAGGTGCGCAATTAAGTGATCTCTTCTTCTCGTAATTTATAAAAATGAAGAACGGATCACGCGATGAAACGAAAAAGAAAGCGCCAGATGGTGGTTGGGGGTGGTTCGTTTGTTTAGGAAGCAGTTTAATCTCGGTAAGTTAACGCACATATTTTTTGTTTTATTTTAAAAACTTCATTTTTACTAACATCCCGTGAGATTAACTATTGTCCTGTCGTTAATAAATACGTTTAATTATATTCTATTTTTGTTTTATAGATAAATTTAATTCTTATCGTTACGTCATTCTAAATTGTCGCAAATAATTATAAAATAATATCTATTATATTTTTATACAATTTCAACCGTGAAGTTTCTGAAAGAGATTTAATTTATGTATTGCATAACTTCTACGAAAAGATAGAAATCTTCTATTTTTGTTAACATTTACATACATTTTAGTCGCTTCTTTATCTATCACTTTACATGCGAGAACCTACGTCATATCGTTGTTATTATATTATGTATTATACATTTTAGATATCGACGTCAATGTTTCGATAAAAATTATATCGATTTTTTTTTTCATACAAATTATATCTAAATACGAAGTTATCGTCAATTTTCATAATTTATTTTTTCGTAATACGAAACAATAATCATTTTAACGTGATACGAAGTCATTCGCAAAAAAAACGTACGATATACAATTTTCAACGTCATTCATAAAGTTAGTGTTAATTTAATTATATACGATTAGCTTTCGTTGAGGTCTCTGGATCCATCTTTTGGTCTTCTCTTCCAAGATCTTTTAGAGGAACTCAATATTAAATCTACTGGAACGTCAGTGATAATGAGCGTGCTTGACGCTATTGTTAATTTTTCAGGTAATCATCAATTGACTGTTTTTTTTTTACAATTTTCTTATAACAATCAATTCGTATCGATTATTTTGATATTTAAATTGAACTGATCAAATGAACTGATCTTCGATTTGATTATCGAAAAATCCTATAAAAAGTAAAACTGATCCTCGCAATCTTTTATTTGTTTACAGGTCTATTCGTTGGACCATTGTTGAAAAAATATTCTTACAGAAAAGTTGCATTTTTTGGTTCACTTTTAAGTTGCACCGGTCTAATGTTGACATCAAGAGCAAACAGCATGCCTTATTTGATCTGTACTTATAGCATTTTAGGAGGTGAATTATTATTTTATCGTTTAACATTTATATCAATTAACAATAACGATTGTTTATTATTAACTTTTCAATCGATATTAATAACGAATTTATTTTCGATTAACACGAGTATTTGTTAATCCATTAAAATAATGAAATCAAACCTGTTCGTTAGATTTGAAATTATTTCTATATTATCTACGATATATATGTAAAATAGTAATATTATTTATAATAACAATTTATCGGTTTACGTATAGGCTTTGGTACAGGAATCGCAATTGCATCCGCGTTCGTAGCCTTGAACACTTTCTTCGACAAGAAACGCGGACAAGCGGTTGGTTTCTCAATGGCTGGAACAACCTTGGCAATGATGTTGGTACCGCAGGTTCGTAAAATGATTCGTGTATAATAATTACTAATCCACATAAATGCGATATATAATTACACGACATGATCAATACATATAATCATTTGTAAGCATTGATTATTATTTCATTTCTAATATAAATAATTGTAGTATCAAATGAATCATACAAAAAAGAATTTTTTTTCTTCTCAATTTTTTTCCGAACCTAATCTAGGGTATAATAAGGTATATCATTTTATTTTATATATTTGTGTTCACAGCTCGTTCACGTATTATTAAAATCCTACGGATTTAGTGGAACTATGATGATTATAAGTGCTTGGGCACTTCATTCGGTAGTCGGTGCATGTCTTTTGAGATCTCTGGAAACTAAAAAAAAAGAAACTTTGATACCCAAAGTAACGTAAAAATAAGTTCATTATTCATTTATAAAAATCGTTTATAAAATTTGATTGAAAAATTAATACGAATTTTCTTGTCGATATAATTCGTAAAACGTGATTGGTAAATACGAACAACGAAGTTAATGGTTTATCAATTATCAATAAATTTCTTTAGAAAAGCACCGAACCTAAGGAGAAGGACGCCCTTTTGCAAAAAACTTCAACTTCTTTGCGCAAAGTAACGAACGGTACGAGTCACGACAACGGGGATGGTAGAAGAAGAAGCGAAACAAATATGGCCGATTCTAAGATCATCGAAATGGAGGATGACGATAATAAAAAAAAACCAACGACAACGTTCTTCGATAAAATAATGAAAACATTTGACTTGGATTTACTGAAAGACACCGTATATCTGAACGTAGTTGTTGGCACTAGCCTTTATTACGTGGCAGAATCAAATTTCAAGCTGATGACTCCATTTTTCCTCTCGAGCATCGGTTAGTATCGACTGGCGAGAAAATTCACGAGTACGTATCGTAGCAAGGAACTGTCAATGGTCCGTATCGATCTCGTAAGATTTACTTTTTCTTTTCTTTTCTTTTTATCTTGAATAAATCATATAATTGAAATCAACAAAAATCACAGATAAAAACGTACACACGTGCGCGAGCGTACAGAAAGAGAGAGTGAGAAATAGAAAGAGAGAGAGAGAGAGAGAGAGGGAGAATAAAATAAAATAAAATAAAAAAAAAACTAAAATTAAATTAAATTCATATTTAATTAAATTTCATATTTAAACGATATTTTTATTTTGTTTTTCTAACGACACTTGACCGCGAAGAAAAATCAAGACAAAAAATCAAATAATTAATCAAATAATTTATATATATATATGTATATAATATACGAAAAGGATCAAAATCGACCATCTAACCTCGCTACGGCACTACTTAGAATTTAGCTAGACTCCTCGAGATACTTGACGATCGATAGGAATGACCAAGGCGGAAGTCGCTTTTTGTTTATCCATCACTGCCTTTACGGACATCCTTGCCCGTTTGACGTTACCAACTATATTCGATAGACTAGGATTGAAGAAGAGATCGATATTTTGGATTTGTTCTATTATGGTTGGCTTTGGACGTTCCGGTAAGCTTTCCATATTTATTTTTTCTTTAATTAATAATTATCCGATAAGTAATAGTAACCAAATTATTAAATTATAGAATAATTTTCTTTAATTATTTATTATTTTATTAATCATTTCTTTAATTAATATTTTTATTTAATTAATATCCAAAGTAAATTTTATAAAAAAAAAAAGAAAGAACAAATTATGCAATTTATAACACAATAAACGCACGAATATATTGTGGTTCATCCTATAATACAAATTATGTTATACAATTATATACAAATTATATTATTATACAAATTATGTAATTTGTAACACAATAAACACACGAATATATTGGTTCATCCTATAATACAAATTATATTATTATATAAATTATGCAATTTATAAGATTTATATTATGCAATTATATATATAAATTATGCAATTTATATTATATAGTATAATATATATATATTTTTTTTTCAGTACTCGCCGAACGTACGAAAGGAACAACCGTAATCGTGATATTCGTAATAATAGGATTTTTGCGCGGAGCTACTTTGGTCAATTTGAATCTCAGTATCTCCGAGTGTTGTTCATTGAAAAAACTACCAAGTGCATTTGGAATATTTATGGTCTGTAAGGGTATCTTCGTTGTTGCTATGAGTCCACTCATCGGTAAGTTATTTTTAAAGATATTATTTTGAGAATCGATATATATATATTTTCAATTGATTTTATCATTTGTTATAAATTATTTCGAGGAAAATACTTTTACATTGATACAGGATTCATACGAGATTATACCCAGAGCTATAGAATATGCATTCACGTTATGACCAGTCTAATCATTCTGACTTTTATCTCGTGGACTATCGAATTTTCATATTTCGGCATACGTAAAAGGAAACCGGAGTTTATTGAAGAAACGCAAAAGAATACGATAGAATAACGGAGATGTTATTTAATTTAATAATTAATGACGAATTATTTTCTATTTCTTTTCTTTTTCTTTTCTTTTTTTTATACAATAATTCAAGTATTAAGTTTTAATTTGAGATATATAATATATTTTTAATTTATATACGCTATTAATTATTATAGTTTATTACGTTATCAATACGTTAGAAATATACAATTGAAACATATCACGGATTTGAATTATTTGATATCCTATATATTCCATTAACTAAAATCCTATCGTTATAATAATTAGATTTGTTTGATATTAATAACGGAAATATATGAATTGAAATTATTCATACTTCAGTAGATATCAGTACCAATGAGATTAGGCGTATGCAAATGAGAAATCAAGAATGGCGTTAGATTATCCGATTACTATTCCTCTCAATGTTATAATGATGCACAATTACGAATTCTAAGAAGAATTTAAACGTATTATGTCTTAACGCTAATTTAACATTACATCAGAGATCTATTATCGTCGTTACGATCTCTTCTTATTGTTGTTGAAAAAAATTCCTATAAAACAGTCACTCGATCTATTTATAATAACGATAATAACGAATACAAACATTTGCTACGATTTTAGTTTTCCAACATTCATTTTAACAAAATTAATGAAACGCAATAAATAAATAAAAAATTGTCTCTGTATAATAATATAATAAATAATATAATAAATAAATATAATAAATAATATATAATAAAAAATAATATATAATAAATAAATGAAAAATATTGTCTCTGTAATATAATAATTTTAATAATTATTATACTATACTTCGAGATATTATTTTAAATAAATTAAACTATCGAATGTTTCGTTAACACATTCGACATATTAAAAAAATAAATCTATTATATTTCTTATAAACGAATACTTTACAACGATTTATTTTTATCGTCTGTTACAACAGATGTTTCTGAGATGATGAAATGTAAATATTTACTAATCAAATATCATTCGTTCGTCAAAACGATTTGAAATGTTCGTTGAATATTTAAACAATCGATCGATCGATAAAGAAGAAATGTTTAAATCGGTTTGGTAATAAGACTGAAGGAGTCGTTTCGAGCATAAACCGGCTTGCACGTTCGTACTCACGTAGGTAGATACACATATATACATGTTTTATACGTGTAGTACGTATATATACACGTATAATATAAAACGAAGTATACGAATAAGAGAAATAAGCAGCACACTCTGGGATCTACTTTACGAAGCCGGTTTCAAACCTTCTTCTCGACGTTGTTGACTGACTCACCGAGAATCAGTCTAAGAAAGATCGCAGTTCGCGTTGAAACGTATATATATCGTATACAGTGATCATATGTTTATTTTATCCACGTGATTCTATATTACAAAAATTCGAAAAATAATTCTATCCACGATATTAGCAATTCCGATTAATCCAATCGGTCTTTCGATATTTCTTGTTTTTTTTTTTTAATTAATTAATCGTTTAACCACACAACATTAGTCTCAATCGAATTTTCCTACGAAACGTTTATATCCACTAATTATTATTATTTTTCTATGAGTTACTTAAATAATGCTAGAGTGAAAAAGCTGAATAAATACGAGGAAAGATATGTTAACTGCTTTACAAATAATCAAACGAAGATGAAGAAAAATGGATAAGAGTCCACTTATGTTATTTATAACAAGCAGAAGAGAATTCGCGTTGAAACGAATCGTTCTCATAAATATTCAATACTTTCGTTACGTTAACGTTGAAATATATATCGAAATAATGATTAATGATAATCTTAGATAATATGATAATTTCGAGTAGCAAGTAAACAGAAAATGAAAGCACTCGATCGATCGATTCGAAGGATTCGTTTTGTTAACAATAATAAATTAATTATTTCTGTATTGTAATGTAACGTGAATAAACAAAAAAAAATATGTTACGGGTAACGCGTTATCTCGTAAGTTTTTTCGATTAATTTAAATTATTAATTGAACATGTCAAACGTTAGGTGGATAAAAAGAAATTTGTCGAGGTTTAAGTTGACAATGAAACGGTAGGACTATTAACTGTCATTAACAAAAAAAAAAACTAGATCGAATAATATAGCATAAGTATACACGAATAGTAGTAGCAATTTAGCCGATTAAAGTATCCATTAAAGATGTGTGTGCTTCGTCTTATTTCTACTCGGGTTATCTAACGTTGAAGTGCTATCAACTGCTATGTAGTAATATCAACACTTTGCCATTTGAGTATTATGCTATAATTGTACCCTTTTTTTCTTCTATTTCTTAATCGTAATAAACAAAAGTATATGTTATTTTTATTGCATATGAAAGATTATCAAAAATGTTACTTTTATATCATAGTATTATTTGAACATATATCTAAAACAATAAAATAATATTATTTATCCGATAAGTAATAGTAAACAAAAGTATTTATTTTTCTTTCGTTAAATCTAAAAACATCTAATTCGCAATGACCTATCATCCACGGTACAACTAAATACCAGAGATCAATTAAACTTTTCTGTATTAATTTTATGACAAAGTATCCTTCCAAAATTTGCCCTTATATTTATTTCTATTGGAAATTATTCTAATTTTAATCTTATGTTAGATAAAACTTTTTATCTAAAATACGTATTATAATTTGGACATTTAAAAATAGGTAAGAGTGTGTAGAGTGGTATTTTTTGAAAACTAAAAAATAGATTTATCATTTCTTATTTTTCTTTCTTTCTTTCTTTCTTTGTGTTTCGCTATTTCTTTCTCTTTAATTTTGTCTATCTCTCTTATTCTATCTTTCAAACATCCTATCAGCAGAGAGAGAGTCATCGTTTATCTTATCGTTCGTTCCATCCCGAATTATATACTACTACTAAACAATTTTCTACAGTCTCCAGACTACTCGAAGACACGAGCCTTCAAAGAGAAACGATAGGAAACGAATTTTTTTCTTCTTTCCATTGAATACAATTTCAAAGACTGATTATAAATTATTAAATATCATGGCTCGTTGCGAGGCTGACAAAGGTTGGGCTTGGATGATCGTTCTAGGTGTAACTATTATTAACGTAAGTTTCAATCAATCTACTATCCTTTTCCTATTTTATTTTATTTTTATTTAAATTATTTTATATCATACAATAGAGTGCACAGAATCGATTATTTTCATTCACATTTGAATAAACAATTCGTTTGGATATAATCGGATTGTTATTTTCTTCTTCTTTTTTTTTCTTTTTTTTTCTCCCCCATAAAGAAATAAATAAATTTTAAAATGAGAGAGAGAGAGATGAAAAAAAGCAATTGTAAATGATCATAAATAAATGGGACGAAAAAAAAAAATAAATAAATATTTGTATCTTGCGTGTTAGCGATATGATATCTAGATTTGTAAATCTTATAACAAAGTGTTCTATTATACTTTATAGAGAAAAAAAAAAGAAAAAATAGAGAAAAAAGCAAAGATCAAATAGGAAGTAACGATAAAAAGTGATATTCAAGATTACGAACGAACAATTTTTGTTTTTTTTTTGTTTTTTTTAATTACAAATAGAGCAATTAAACACGACTGTAATTTGTTCGTTTGATTTTACAGCTTTCTGTACTTCCGATTCAACAATGTTACGGTCTTATCTTTGGAGAACGTTTCGCGAATCTCGGTATTACTGCTACGCAAATATCCTTAATACTTCATTTAAATAGTACGATATCCTGTAGCATTGGTTTGATAAGTGGGCCCATGATGAAAAAATTTTCATTCCGAAAAGTGACTTTTTTTGGGTGCCTTATGGTAGCCATTGGAGTATTCATCACTGCGTTTGCCATAACTCTTCCTGCCATCATTATAGGCTATTGCGTTATTATAGGTAATTTAATTAAATATAATTATTTCTTATTTTTATTTTTTTAAGATTATAATAATATAATATAATATATATATTTAAATAATAATAATAATAATAATAATAATATTTTAGATAATAATTTTATGGTATTTATATTATTTTAATTATGATATTTTATATTTATAAATAATGTTTTCTATTAAATTACTTTTTGAATTAGGTACAGGGCAAGGTATCATCTTCCTTGGTACGAGTTTAGCACTTAATACATATTTTAGAAAAAAACGTAACATTGCAATGGGACTTTGCGTTACTTTGACCGGTCTTGGTCCCATTGTAATGCCACTTTTTATAGTGAAATTATTAGAGATATACGGTACAACAGGGACTCTAATAATATTCACTGGAATAGCTGCCAATTCTTTCATCGGTTCATGTTTATTAAAATCTTTCGTAAATAATAATCAAATAAACGCTAAGGTAATTTTTCGCGTATCGATTGATCGTGAAACAATCACTTCGTTTTATAATGATTTATGTTTTAATAAAAATACAAAAGTTTCATTTCAACCTGTTATCTGTTCAACATTATTTCGACAGGATTCGATTATTACCGAGAACAATGTGAAAAACGAAAATACAAAAGTGGTAATGGAAAATAAAAGGGACGTTGGAAACCACGTAAACGAGTGTCGATTATTAAACGATCGAGAACAAATGGTAAAAGTAGAAGAAGGAGAAAAAGAAGAAGAAGAAGAAGAAGAAGAGGAAGAACATTTGGAAATGAATTACAAAGATATTAAAACGACGAATAAAAGACTTAACTTTCTTCATAAGATCTCGACAAATTTGGATCTCAAACTTTTACAAGATCTGCGTTATATTTTTGTAGTTATTGGTAAGTAAAAACATTTCTTATCCATATTCCCATTATTAAACCTTTGCACTAAATTTCAACGTCAACTTCAAGTGTCAACTCGAGTGGCGCCCTCTACGGCGCCCGGCTGATTTCAACTTTCATTAAATATCACAACAAAACTAATTACAGAGTGTAGTATTTATCAAAGTTTCTTTTTTTCCGACATATAAATGAATAAACCGATGATATTTTATTATTTCTATACGCTTGTTTATTTAAAAATGTTTTTTAAAGTACCCGTAAAAAAAATGTCTACTTAATTTGACCGAAATCGTCTCGAGTTGCTGTTTCGCGCAAGAGAAAAAGGCCTCGAGTGCAAATGGGGTTAAATTTGAAATAATTAATGATAAGAAAGAAAAATTATTTCTTATCTCGCTGATAAAAGAAAAAAATAATAATAATAATGATAATAATAAATAAACAAATAAATTTAGGTATGGGAGTATCCTTGGTAGCCGAGACGAACTTCAATGCATTGATACCATTCGTCCTCGAGAAAGTTTCACAATTAAATATAAATGAAGTTGCTACTATAATGTCAATCCAAGCTGCCTTTGATATATTAGGACGTCTTTGTGTTCCTTTGCTCGCACAAAAAGCCCACTGGACACCGAGATATCTTTACGTGATATCCTTGATAGGATCCACTTTAGGAAGGACGAGTACGTAGAATCAACGTAAAATGAGAAGATATGAAATTAAATGAGAGATAGGAAAAATGGGAACTCGTGCTGAGAAAAAAAAAAAAACTAATAAAAAGTCCAGACGGTTTCTTCTCGCGGTGGGTTGATTTAAATTATATCCACAAGAAATCTTTTTTACAAATACATAAGACAAAACGGAATTCAAATCCTTGCTCGATTCGATTTCTTTTTCTTTTCTTTTCTTTTCTTTTTATTTTATTTTGTTCAACCACCAACGATCTCGTCTTATCAAAAATTAGTCTCATAATTATATTACATTAGAACGTTAAATTATATAATAATTCAAATAAATGTTCTTTTTATTCGTTCGTTCGTTTTTTCAAAGTATGTTTAATATATTTATCATTGTTTCTTATTTTATTTCTTATCTTTATCATTCTTTCTATATTTATCATATCATAACAATAACTTAACTTATTAACTTTAACTTATTTATCATTGTTTCTTTTCTTCTCTTTTTTTTCTTACAGTTCTGTGTGGTTGGGGTGATAATTATCCCACCGTAATCGTAGTAGCCATTATTATAGGAATAGCAAAAGGTACAAAGGCTGTATTTCAATCTTTGATCATCCCAGATTATGTTCCATTGGAAAGATTACCAGCAGCATCTGGTATTCAAATGGTTTGCAATGGCATTTTGTCTATCAGTTTGGGACCGATTATAGGTAAATATTTAATAATCATATATATATTTTTAAATACAATTAATATTAATATTATTTACTTAATACAATATTTCCAGGTATGGTGCATGATTTAACTGGAAGTTATATCGGTTCGTTGCACTTCACTTCAGGAATGAGTATGTCTTGCGTATTTTTATGGCTATTGGGAGGACTTTGGTCACCTCTTGGTAATCATATTAAAATAAAAACAAACGGAGAAAAAGCTAATGAGAAATATTCATCGGAAGATCAGAACGAAAGTAACGAAATTTAATGTGATAAGTTTGTTTTTATTAATTTAAGAATTATTTTATATATGACCGTATCGTTCATAACATTTTTTCCTTGTTTGTTCATCACGTTATCATCTTAAATATGTATATTTTGTAAACGATGATGATCGTTCGTTCTGATCTGGATGCAAGGATTAAAGGACGTTACTATTTTAGATAACAGTTTGTCAGGATTAAAAGTCTAGAGTAAACATATATTTAAATCATACATAAAATCACTTAAACATAAGGCTTCGCAATAACATAATCATAAACGTAAGAAAACATAAGACATAAGAACTAATAATCACTCAATAAGAACACATAACACTTTCGCATAATACGACCACTTAATACCTCGACATAATACCATAAGACTTCCCAATACTTAATCATAAGACTTTTTGAGGCGCAATCATAAGACTTACCGCGGTGCAATCATAAGACTAATTCTATTCTTTTCTTATGCATCGGTCCTACCGCTGACGGAGGGGGAAAGGGGACGCAAGGCGGTCCTAGTCCCTTTTCCGACCCATTATTGGTCATCAATCGTCTTTCTTTCAAATCCACGCAACACCCTAAAGTGGGAGTGCGTACAAAGCGTTCTCGTAATCTCCACAGTTAAGTCTAGACCACCAGAAGGTTATTTGATCGGAAATAAATATTCTATCCTTTTCTTAATAGGATTCTATACGAATTCTATAGTTCCATATAAATTCTCTATTCTATCTTAAACAGACTAAGATTAGATTATCCTATATCTTATCCTAAACTAATACTACTCCGTTACAATTTTAATGTATTATACATTATTTTGTAATATTAGAAAATTATGTAACTACAAAAAATAGAATTCAACGTAATATTATAAGTATTATATAATAGTATTCATTAAGTTAACGAAGTATGAGTTTTATGAGCCAGTGTTACAGCTGGAAGTATAGCAAATTGTTTTTTTTTTATTTTCGATGGAACTAACTAGTAATAACAAATCTCTTATAATGTAAATAGAAGAAAAAATATTTTAATTATTTATTTATAAATTAGTTTTCATTATTTTATCAATCGTATGAATATATAATTCCCAATTTGTACATCATAAATTTAGAAATAATATTAGTGTCGTGTATAAAATTTCCTACGTATCAATTTTTATATTAATCAGCCTTGAAAAGGAATCTTGATCGGATCTTCATAGTTCTGATGATATCGTTTCACGTGTCATTATCTAGATTACCTGTTGCAACGGAACTTTAACGGTTGATTGGTAATATGATTTACCTTATCTTAGAATCTTTTATCGATTGGATACAAATCATAACAAATTATTCTATTTTGTACACTATAATGTTTGAACGTTTTATACAATTAATTAATATTTGTAAAGAAAACTACGTCACACATATCAAAATGCTTTTCTTTTCATTGACAACCTTATCAGAGGTCGTGACAGGCACGTGAGATGTAACTATGTAAGTAGGTACATACCTTCCGGGAGAGAAAGATTACAATTCGTCTCGGAAGATAGAAGATACTAAAAATAAAGGCTTTAAATATTGTTTCTTTTGTTGTTATAAGTTAGTAAATTATTTGTTAAATTATAATGTATTATAATGTAATTGTAATGTAAACTGTTTAAATTATATGTTAATTGTAATTATAATGTATAAATTATATGTAACTATAATGTATTTATACTTGTAATTATAATGTAACTGTTTAAGTATTTTAAATAAATCTTTTGTTTTTATAGAGAAATGCAATTACGTCTTAATTAATTATTAAAAGAATAAATATCATTATATATATATATATATTTATTAACATTAGTCGTAAAATGAATTCGAATTTATTCAAATTATTTATTAACACGCGTTATCAAATTTTCGATTATTTACAAAATATCTATTACGAATTTTTATCTGAATATATATACATTATTTTATAATAAAATAACACCACGTGATACATTTGACAGTTTATTAGAATGAATAAATAATGAGTTAATTAGAATAATAATACGCACACGATGCAACGTACGCATTTACCGAAGAATATAAACAGGTTTTTTTTTCTTCATTCATGTTTTAATGCATTGATTCATTATACACGGAAACATGTTTTCCATACTAAACTAGTATGTTGTTAATGATCATTATTTTGCTATCATTGTTCTTCTCTTTTCTCTAGCATTATTCCCGAAGGTTATTTATCGATAATCCATCGAGAGTGACGGTACGTATTTTGTATCGAGATTAGATTAAGTTCGTACTTATCGTATAACACAAACTGAAATATTATTGATCATTCTGTCGGCGAAGTTTATTACACATAGTTGCAAAACGATGCACTAGATAGATCGGTATTATTGGTTATAAATTATTTTTTTTTTGTGTACAAAAAATTGTGTAAAAGAAGATATGAAAAGTTTGAAGGAATGAGAAACAAGAAAAAAGAGAAATTAAAATTGTAAATTAGAAAAATAACACGTGGGTGGAGAAAAAACGTGACTGATTTATTAGCTGAGGATGGATTATTGTCTAATCTTTATTTAAAAAAAAAAGAGTTATAAAAAGTTGAAATTTATTTATAATAATAAAAATGAGTAAACTTGTACCACCGGATGGAGGATGGGGATGGATAATCGTCATGTCTTACGCACTTAACAGTGTAAGTTTAAATAAATGATCATTTATTCTCAAATTTGTAATAATTATGTTCAATTATATTGAGATATTTTTTGTAGTTTGTCATGATACCTGTAATACAAGGTTCTGGTTTAGTGTTCAAAGATTTATTTCCATTGTTAAATATCAACAGTACACAAGGTAGTACTATAATTAGCGTCAATATGGCTTTTGGAATGATATTAGGTTTAATCAATGGTCCATTACTGCAACATTTTGGATATAGGAAAATGGCAATCGTTGGTTCGCTATTATATTTTTTCGGTATAACGTTTACAGCATTTTCAAGAACAGTTACTCTTATCATAATCACTTATGGTTTGATAGCATGTAAGTAATTGATTATTTTTCTTTCGATTTTCATTTTTATGCATCCTCAAAAATAAATTCCTCATAATCGTTGACCCCTTTTTTCTTTCCATTTTAAGCTGTCGGACTGACAATTGCAGGATCAAGTTTTTCTCTAGCACTTAATAGTTATTTCACAACGAAAAGAGGACGTGCAACTGGCTGGGCGATTACTATGATGGGATTAGGTTCAATCTTTATGCCACACGTTACTACTATCTTGCTCGATAATTACGGTCCTCAGGTAGTTCAAACTTTAATGTTCAATAATTTGATCTTTATTCTAAGGTGTAGAATATCTATGACATTTTGGATTTTGATTTATCGAATTATTTATTACAAATATTTTCCGTAACTAGTCATTTAATTAAAGTATTTGAAATAATACGATATGGAATCCCCGTTTCTCTTAGCTAACATTCATGCATAATCATACAACTTCATAAATTTTACCACATGACACTTATCAATGTAGGTCAGTATGTTTTTTCAAGAATTATTGCTATAATGACAATGACCAATGTTTATATTCATAATACGTATTATACGATTATTAAAACAGGGTACACTATTGATATTGGGTTCCTACTCACTGCACTCGATATTAGCCTCGTTAATGTTACATCCATTAAAATGGCATATGAAAAGATTACCAAGCGTTGAAGATAATGATAAACATGTTATTGAAATCACAGAAAAGGAATCGCATGTTGGTAATTATTCGTTTGTTTTTTTTTTTATTTTCGATCAATTCATTTCTAAAGATCGTACAAATTGTAATAAATATAAATATTTGTTTGTTTTTTTATTTGTATTTTTGTAAAATTTGACTATTTATTTCGTTAGATACAGATAAACCAAACGAAGTTTCCGAAGACGATGATAGTTTTCACGATGCACCATTAATGGAAGAACATCAAAGGCATAGAAGATTAACAGTATCGAGTATCAATCACGATGTTGAAGGTGTTAGCATCTATGGTTTCGAAACTCCATTGTCCCGACAAATTTCGGAAACTGCGAGAAGTTTGTAAAATATTTTATCCTTTTATTCATTTAACTCGAATGTTTTCAAATATTACGTTAACATTTTTTTCTTCTTATGTTAGCCATTTCGCGAGAGATGAGTCTGGATGGTTGGTTATGGAATAATAACGAATTAAATAATAAAACAATTTTCCAGCCAAATCATTATTGGTGGAATTCAAGTAAATTTCATTATTTTTCTTCAATTAAAAATCTACAATTATCTATATATATATATGAACATTTGCTTTCAGATAAAAGCGTAAACAGTATCAACCTTAGCAGCAGTTTACAAATTTTTAACGAGGATTCGGTTTACCAACCTTTACGAAAAAATAAGAGTTTCAATAGCACGAGTAAAATATCTAAAGCGAAAAGTTGTCAAAGTATACCGGAAAACGATTGCATTGTAGAAAACAAAAACGATAAAACTACGTATGATACGAAAGTTGACAATCAAAACGACGATATTTGTGAAATGTAAGTCAAATATTATGAAAAAAAGATACTTTTTAAAAAAATTATATTATAAATATAATATATATTATATAATATAAATATAATTAATAATAATAATAATATAATATATATTATATTTATAATATATATTTATAATTATATTATAAATAATAATATATATTTATAATTATATTATAAATACAAATATTATATATAATATAATAATAACGATATATATTATAAATATTATATCGTTTAAATTTGTTTCAAATGTTAATTTATATTATATGTTTATATACCAATAGATCGAAACAAAAATCTGTATTTAAAAGAATTCTAGGACGTATAGTCGCATTTTACGGTCTCGATATTTTACGTGACGGTATATACGTCAATATAATGTTGGGAATGTCAATAGCAATATTCGCGGAAATTAATTTTTCTTTATTGACACCGTTCATATTGGCTGACAGAAATTTAACGACAAATCAAATAGCAATTACGATGAGCGTCATTGCTACAGCCGATCTTGTTTTTCGAAGTATCGCTCCGTATATCGGAGAATGGTTACGTTTAACACCAAGACCAATGTACGCAATCAGTTTGATATTTCTTATCATTAGCAGAACAGGTAAGAATTTAATATCGTATGAAAAAAAAAAAACAAAAAAAACAAAACAAAACTTACATCTTATCATTCCGTACAACAGATCTCTCTCTTTATTCAACATTTTAATTCTTCACGTGGGTTCCATTCTTAATTCTCTGTTTTTTTTAATTATAACACAGGTTTAATATTTACGGAAACCCTTACAGAAGTAATTATTGTTGCCGTTGGTTTGGGAGTTGCGAAAGGAATTAGATCAGTTTATATGACACTTGTAATACCATCTTATGTACCAATTAAAAATCTACATTATGCTTCCGCTATACAGATGACTGTAAATGGAGTCATCATGTTAAGTGCTGGACCAATTTTAGGTACGATTTTATATTTTCTTTTTTTTTTTTTTCTTTTTTTCGTTATTTCTTTTACGTTCGTTCAATATTTTTGTCAAAAGAAAATAGTTCTTTTATTATTATCATTATTATTATTATTTTTCCTATCACGATTAAGTAGAAAGCGTAAAACAACGTTTGGGTGAATATTCTTTGTACCATAGGTGTAATTAGAGACGCAGTGGGAAGTTACACACCCTGTATCATAATAATTAATAGTATGTCGGCCCTGACCATCACTATATGGCTAACGGAGTTGATCATTTTACGAAGAACTAAACTTGGATCGAAAAAATTGCAACAAGATCTAAACGAGGAAAAGACTTGACAAACAAAAAAATAAAAAAAACAAAATAATTGAAGACTAATCATATTTATATTATACATTTGATCACGTTTCTCTCCCCCTGTTGTAAATAAATGATAATCAAATTTTGATTAATAAACATCGAGAATTATTAATAATAAATACTTCGAACGATTTTCTTGAATCCCATTTGTGTCATTTTTCAAAATGAAAATAAAATACGATGCAGGAATGATGACCTTAATTAAAATCGTGTCCTTGTTTATATTCCCCATTTTACTAAAAGAAATGGATCTAATTACAAGCACAAGACGAAGAAATGAGATGCCACGTAGGAACAATGGCTCGTTTATTCCCACGTTTCATTCGTAACGAGAGTTCTCACGTGCAAAGGGAGACGGCAAACGTGTGATTTTATTTATTAGAAGTAAGAAAAAAAAAAGAAGGTTGAAACACCGTGGAAAAATAGAAAAATACTTTTCCTTCCATTTAAATACGACAGTATCGTATAACTAAAATTTCGAAGAAAATTATGTAATTTTAATTTTTGACGCGAATATGTGTGTGTTTGTGTGTGACCAATACGTTCATTCTACTTTAGTCAAATTTCTCGAAATTTTAATAATAAAAAAAAAGAAAAATAGTAAATTTTTATTCATAGAAAAAATGTGAAAGTCTTTTGCTGAAAATATTACCGGTAATCCTGAAATAATCGTTCGCCATTGTATAATTAAATAAAATTACTATGTATATAACGATAATATATTTAGTAATGAGTCATTAATAAATTGAACGTTTAAAATAAATGTTCATACTGACCCAGCTGGTAGCTTCTAATTTGTCCAATGTGGTAGTAAAATCACGCACGGACATGTGTTCATGCGTTCCAAATATGTCCGGATACTGTAATTTCTCCTTTCACCATAGAATTCAGTAAAACCGATGTCAAGTCAATTATTATGATATGCATTTATGCGTTGCACGCAACAGACTGATACGTCTAGTCACAATATCACCTGGATATCACCTTTTTGGCTCGCGTCCAGATTTTCGAAATCGGCGAAAGTGACTTCTTCATCACCAATGTAAAACTCAATCGTTTTTCAAAAAACAAGTCGCGCATTCGCGAATAGAAAACACCGTGGCATAAGATCAATGGAGAAAGAAATCACAATTGTCGAGTTTCTTCTTCTCGAATATTTTATACTTATTGCATATTATTTGTTCGAGATTAAATATGTATATAGAAATAATCTTATGTAAAAAAAAAAAAGAAAATTAGAAAAGAAGATACATTATAACGATGTAATATAAAAATATATGAAAATCGTGAATGATATTATTACGAGAACAAATATTGCAATGACCCTGAGAGAAGAGAAAATTTCTAACCGACAAGAGACGAATGAAATAGATGTTAACGTAACGTAGTGACATATAAATATTGAACGAAGAAATGAAAACGCCTTATTATTATTGGTCGCTAGTCTGGCATTAAATATTTTATACATATTCGAGATAAATAACTAATTAATATTACGTTACCGTATTGGCTGATAAACAAAATAACAAAACACTAAGTGTTTGGTATTCTGAAATCATCATCATCATTATCATCATCATCATTATCATCATTCGCTATCAATCACACATTCGAGTTTAATACTAATCTTAAATTTAATTATTTACTTATCGATGTATATTTCAATTAAATATCTCGCCTACGAGAAATTGTGGTTTGTCCGTATTTCTTGACTTACCACCTGACCGACTTCTTCTTCTTCTTCTTCTTATTCTTCTTCTTCGTCATCATCATCATTTTCTTGATCATGTTCGCATCGAACGGAAAGTTTTGATAATTAAGGACGCTTCTCGACGATCGTGCAAATATTACTTATCTATAATACGTTGCACAAATTATATCAACGATAAAACAAAAGCACAAAGAGTCTTTACCTATACACAATCGAAAATTATTTATCTAGTCATCGCCTAGCACGTGAAACCTAAAATAATAATAATAATAACAATATTAATAATAACAAAAATAAAACAATCGTTACGATAATAATAATTAATATATCGCACTATTAATATTAATTCATAAAATCATTTGAGATGAATTAAGAAATCGTTAATATAATTAAATACAAAAATAACATGAAAAATATGAAAAAAAAAAAAAAACTAAAAATACCTTGGAATGTCCTGCGTAAAGGATAGGCGCCACAATCGATTCATCGTCGTTGTTATCGTCAGAATTTTGTACCAACGAAGCAAACTCTTCGTGTTCCATTATACCCCATAAAGGAAGGGTTTCAGGACCCGTCGAAGCCACTGCTAAATTATTTACAGCTTGCGGTAATACTTGATAGGCACGTTCTATCTTTTCGAATTCGTCCTGTTTGTTTTTCACGTTATTCGTATTAATTTCGTTGTTATTATTATCATCTCTCTTCTTGGAACTATTTATGCTCGATTTATTAATATCTTCCACGCGATGTTTCGTTCCAATCGTCGCAGTTGTCTGAGGTGTCACGACGTATACTCGTTCCTTATCGATCGTTGAAATCGATACTGGAAAATCTTTCCAAGAATTTTCTGATTTACTCGTAGTTTCGTTAGATTTCGATTTATCTTCGTTTACATTAGACACATTCGATTCATTTCCGATCGTTGGATTATCAACGCGTACAGTCTAAACGTATAAAAACATTATTTTTCATAAATAATTAGATAATTTATCTCATTAATTTTCTTTCAAGGATATAATAATGAATCAATATAATATCGTCACCTGTATTCTAGTTTCCTCGAACGAGTTGGGTCCCTCGTCTTCGATATCGTTAAAACTGAATCCAGCCAATGCAAAAGATTTGACACTTTCTTCGCGATCTTTCGCGTGTTCACCAGATTCCGTTGTCGTGAAATACTCGTTGGGTATATTTTTCGACGGTTGCAAATAAGGACGAGAAAAACTAGGCAATATCGTGCTAAACGTTGTTCCCCGCGAATATTCCTAATCGAAGGAAAATAATTGATAGAAAAGTTTTCTTTTTTTGTTTTTTTAAGAAATAAATGAGACGAAAATATTTTCCCATACCTGTATAGTCCAATTGTCGATATTCTTTTGTAATCTATGAACGTCTATAGAATTATTAACCTTTTTTGTAATAACATTAGAAACCGGTACCGTAGTTGTTTCCACTTTCTTCGTATGATCGTTTAAAGTATCGAAATCACCGGATATTGTCGCAGTTTCTGGAATACTTATCACCTTGTTCTCGTTTCTAGATTCTTGACTGACGTAACTGTCACGATTCGATATATCGTTAAATGATATTGTTCGTGATTGCGTCCGTTCAACGTTATCTTTATTATCGTAAGATGAATGGAAAGGTAATGGTGTATATTGCGATGTATATGGAATTATTACCTGTACCTATAATACCGAATTCAAAATCATATTAATTTGTATCTAACTCAACGATTACATTAAAATCAATAAGAAACCATTTAACATTTTACCTGTTTGTTTCTCTTATTTCCACCGTATTGTTGCAAACTATGATTTTGTCCGTTAGCATCATTGTTATTTCCTAAATTATCTAACGAAGTTTCATCCTGTATCGTTCTCATAGTCGTCGACAAAACGACCAACCAAGAATCAGCAACTGACTGTGCTTGCGGTGCTACGAACGAAGTATCCAAATTTGGCAAAGCTTTGTTAGTTAAACCTTTATTATTCGTCCACTTTTGTTCATTAATTTGATTGATTCCAAACAAATCTCTGATTACGGTACTTTCCGTTGAATAATTGGGATAACTATGATTACTGTTATCCAATAACGCTAATCGATTAATTTCCTCTTGTATTTGGAATGAATTCGAACTTGATTCGTAATAAGCGGGTGTCTGAGTATTTAATTTTTCATCGATATCAATGAAATTAGAAGATGATGACGATGATGACGATGATGATATCGATGGAGAATCCGTACGACTTTCGCTCGTTTTCGTCAAATCGGTCAATGGGGATTGTTCGAAATATATCGGATTTTGTACGTTTGAGAAACCATCGGTACCCGATGCATGAGAATCTTTCACCGTGCCGATATTAGACGAAATAATATCACCATTGTAAGTTTGTTGTCCCGATCCCGTATTTCCAAAACCGTAAGACTGTTCGTTGCCAATCGCAGACGGTGAAATAGTTTGATCTGTCCTTTGGAAATCGAATCCTGAAGTATCAACGAATTGTTGATTATTCCCAAAATTCGTCTGTTCGAAATTTCCAGAAACGTTAGGCTCAGAAAATTCATTTATTCCAGCCGCATCGAAATGTTGTTTAATCGACGTGCCATCATTTTCTTGATTGAGGTTAGGATAAGCTATGGATCCTTGTTGATTCTCGTGAGAAGCACTGGAAAACGAATCTATCTGAACTCCATTAGCGGTTTGAGAATTCGAATGACTGTATCCTTGATTAACGAAATCAGTTTGACTTAATCTCGAATCGGACACTTGATGACTTTCAAAAATGGTTTGCCCTTCTTGAGGAATACCTAAATTCCTATCACCAGAATTGTTCGATTGATAGATCGGTATTAACGGTAATGATGAACTACTTTCGAGAACACCTGATACAGGTATTTCGTGATGTTGTACATTTCCATTAACGGGATAATTCGATTGGGTATTATAATCGAATAATTGTGCTTTGAACAGAGGAGGCATAGGTCCTGGATACAAATGTGGATTGGGTAATGGCCCGACCGATGAATGTTGCCCGTTGTGTTCGGGCAATAATGGCGGTGCGTAAAAGAAATCCGGTACTTTAACTTCCTGAGATTCGGCAGCGATTAATCCTTGATTATGAGGTGGAAGATAAGTTCCTTGATAATTCATAGGCAACCAAGGAACTTTGTTGCACGGATTACAGTTCTTGTCTTTGACTTGTGGCTTCAGTTTGTTGTAAATATCCGAAGGCGTTGGTGGTTGCGGTAAAGGTGGCCTGTCAAAAACAGGAGGTATTGGTGCATTGTAAATTTGTAGAGTTGCTAACGGAAATCCAGCAGCAGACGATGGTAGCGTTTGTTGTGGTGGTGGTGGAGGAGGTGGTGGTCCAGATGGTGGTAAAGGTGGTACGTGCGATTGTAGAAACTTTGGTGGATGAAGCGTATCCGGAGGCGGTGGTGGTGGTGGTGGTGTTTCAACAGAAGTACCACTTGTAAATGGATTTAACCAACTAATAAACTTGGAGAAGTAACCAGGTGATTCGATAGGATTTGGATTAGCAGTTCGCCCAGTTCTTCCTCCGGGAAATACGCGCGATGGCGTTTGCGGTAATGGCGGTGGAATCAAAAATTCGCTTAAGGCGTATCTTCGATTTCGTTCTACCGAATTTGGAACGGCCCGATCGTTGCCCGATGATGAAAGTGTACCAACGACACATGTCAACAATACTAAGAACACCAAGGCCTAAAAAAGAAAGCATTCGTGTAAAATGTTAAACGTCCTTGTTCTTCATACATTATACATATACGCTTGTCAAAAAATACTTGACATCTGTGCGAGAATCTCTCGTACGCTTTTTTTCCTTACAATTTGAAACGCATCGATCTTATTTTATACGGCCAATGTGGATCTCGCATTTATCTGCTATGTAACGCTTACAACATGCTCGCGAAAATGTTCCGCGTGACTATGCGAAATAAAGTAATAAGATTCGCGTACTTTACACGATGTATTTTCGCATAACCACTTGGTACGCTTGAAAATTTTATGAAAGTTCGTTCGTTTGCAACGTTAAAAAAAAAAAAAGAATTATGTATGAGTATATCTCGTAGCAGTCAATGGCATACGAGTATATACACACTAGCAAAAAGTGGGTCACTCCGTGAGAATCATTTCGAACCTTCCACAGATTATGTGTGCCGTACGCGGAACTAGACTCTTCTTCCTACTCGCATATACCATAATCTTTTATGAATCGATAATTATTTTATTAAATATAATTAATCTTTTCAAAGAATATCTTTTTTCCTCTCTGAATGGTTCAGAGTGCACAATTTTTTGTTTCTTTTTCCAATAAAACGTTATTTCTAAAATCCTTTTTATACGATCAGTATTCATAATTACTATACATTAAACACATGACACGTTATACAAATTTGATTAAATATTATATTAATATCAAAATATATTTTATGTGTTAAAAATATTCCGAATAATATCACCCTATAAAATATCATTAATATCATATGTATAAACTAAACAAACAAAAATAATAATATTTCCCAAATCATATTAGAATGCAATTATAAATTCAATCTTTTCTACAATATTTAAAAGTCATTACATTATTATAATATTTTCTTCATCCCAATTGTATATCGTCGCGTACTTTTCTTTCCATTCACATCCCATAGATGCACACATACATAAATAAATAAATAAATAAATGAAATCTGAAAATGAAGAAGAAGAAGAAGAAGAAGTCTTTTCCGAGATTCCTAATTCTCATCCTTTCGCCTATTCGCACACTACTTCCCTCCCCCCTCCCCCCTCTCCCCCACCCATTTCTTACTATTCGTGCAGAAAAAAGAAACACGTGCACGAGTGATCTCAGAGGCAAAGGCTAAGAGGAAAACGAATCTCTCTAACATATGTGTTCGTATCCGTGTGTGTCGATGTGTGTGTACGTGTGTGTGTGTCGATGTGTAGGTCGAGAACGAGTCGATTTGTGGCCAGGCTTTGAGACTTTCTCACACGAGACGCAGATTGAATGATTCCCTTGGCGAGCTTCACGTGCCATTTACGTGCCAAAGAGAATACACATACACATACACACATACGCATACGAATGCATTAGTTCGCTGTGTGGAGAGAGAACGAGAGTAGTTGCGCGCGTGCACGCGTACACGCACTTACACAGATATAGCAGCCAGGTATAATCTTAAAAACGTGTTTTGCGTCAAAGAAACCGGAAACGACATAGGAAAGTGAAGGAAACGGATAAATGAGAGGTATAGATCGGATTGTATTATCTACAACTACACCCTCCTCCGTAGGGATTCCACTAATACATAAGCATAATGCAAATTTGTATAAGAACGGCTTTCTTCCCTCCTTTTTTTTTTGTTTCTTTCTCTCTCTCTCTTTTCTTTTCTTTTCTTTTCTTTTCTTTTTGTCTCTCTTTACTTTTTTTTTCTTTTTCTTTTTTTTCGTTCTTTCTTACTTTCTTTCTCTTTGCTGCCGTACTAAAAGCAATTTTAACTTACAATGGCGAATAAGAGAATCCTCGCACGTTATGGTATTGCGATTTCAACGTGCCAAGTAGCAAAGATTTCACTGATTCGTTCCGCTCGACCCAACTTGTTCCTTCCTCGTCTGGTATTTTTATTTTCCGTTTGTTCTTTTCTTTTTTTTTTTTTTTAAATTACAAATATCTGTCTGAATTAAATCACGAAGGAAAAGGATTCGATTAAATCGATTAAAAAAAAATAAATTTAAACGTTTATCATCGAATGGTATCTCAATTGTTTCTTGTAAAAACATATCCACCCCCCCCCACCCAAAAAAAAAAAGAAAATATAAATTTTAATTAATATAAATAATCTCAATGCCTATAACATAATTAAAGAAAAAAATAAAATATAAATGGAAGAGAAAGACGAATTAGATTTTATCACGTATATCGTAAATTTCATTAAATGGAAAAACATCAAAGATTCATTCGAATCTGAGATAAAAAAAAAAATACAGCAACAAATTGTCATGAAGATGATTTTAATGACAAAATCGTAGCTTCGATCGAGGATGAAATCGTGATCGAATATCACGAAACACTTTGAAATCTCACCGGAGAGAGAAGTTCGTGATACTAAGTTATATGTTTATAATATGTATATATATATGTGTGTGTATGTATGTGTATGTAGATGCGCGTGCGAGCTCAGCAATGTAGGTAAGTAGACTGTGGGGATTATGAGAGTCGACCTACGGGGAGAAAAGACGATGTAACGCGCATGTATGTAATATGTGTGACGCATATTCTTGCGTTTATGTATTGGTGACCACGTGTATCTCTCATCAAAGCGCGCGCCAAACATGAAAGTTTTGTATGAAAAGGTTCAACCGACTTTAATCGAGAAGAACCAACCGCTAATAATAATTAATAATATTAACATACTCTGAAGATATTTTTTTTTCTATCTCTTTATCTATTTATTATAAAAAAAAAAATGATATATTATTTATTATATTAATTATTATAGATTATTTTAATTTTCAAACTATTTCTATTAATGTTATTACTTGACAAATAAACAGAATTATTTTAATTATTAAACAAATTATTTGTCTATATTTATTAAAAAAAAAAAAATGATTTATTATATATTATATTAATTATTATAGACTGTTTCAATTTTTTCAAACTATTTCTATTAATGTTATTACTTGACAAATAAACATATATAATGTTGTCTATATTTATTAAAAAAAAAAAATGATATATTATATATTATATTAATTATTATAGATTATTTTAATTTTCAAACTATTTCTATTAATGTTATTATTTGACAAATAAACGTATATATTATTACACGCAAATAATTATATTTTTCAAGCAAACTATTATCTTATTTCTAATAAAACTGAATAAATTTATTTTTAATGTCGATACTTTAATAAAAATAATCTAAGAACGATTTTGTGTATATTAATTTGTTCTATAATTTGTTAATAAAACTAACGAACCGATCACTTTTCCTCATGCGTTGAATTTTAATCAATGTATTATTATTATGATTATTATTATATTTAATACCATGCTACGTATTATATCTTCGATCTTTTAAACTCTCTCTCTCTCCCTATCTCTCTTACTAAATTTAAATTAAAAAGTGAAATATCTTGGAATAAGAATAATCCGAAATTAAATCGGCCGAGTAACGTGGGAAATTGTTAAGTGAAAATTAGATCTCTTGGATGATTTTATAGGAAAGACAAGAAACCGGCGAACGGTTGTTGTCGTCTAACGGTACTTTTACGAAATTACGCGAACTGATGAAGATAATTATAAGATAGTACAAAGATTAGATGACGAAGGGAGAGTTGTTTTATCATTTCAAATCGTACAATGTTCTATTTTGATATAGGTAAGTCTATTAATAAGAAACGATTCGTATACATATCATCACTTTTCTTATTTTCGAAAAAAGAAAAAAACAAATAAAACGAAAATATTTGTTTTTGATTAAAAGATGATCCTCATCAATTTATACGAATTTTAGAAATATGACACGCGTCTGTTGTGTTATTCGTGTTTTATTCTATTTAACTTACGTGTTTCTCGAAGAAAAAAATAATGAATATAATTATCGAGAGAAGAAAATCGTCTTGACAAATTAACAAAGTTCTATATTATATATGATCGTAATTAATGAACACACTAAGAGAAAGCAGTGTACCAAAAATATTATCTAATTGAATTAACCGTTATCATTATGTGTGTGAATATATTTCAGCTTAATATTTAAGAAAAATATGTTAACAAATTTCAATATAAAAATAAGGATATCCGGTTGAGATTAGACGAAACATGACCCGATTTTTGAACATTTTATTTGTTCATCGATAACGAGGATAAACGAACTCAACAAACGGAAAGTGACACGTTTCGAACCTTCGACGAAAGAATTTCTTTCTTTTACTAAAATCATGACAGGAAAGAAAGAACAAAATTATTTATTACTGTCTCTCTACTTCGAACTAACAAACGTTTCATTATCGATAAATAATATTTCGATTAAAATACTTAAAATAAATTCTATCTCTTCCGGAAACATATTTGCCGATAATTATGACAATGTATCGAGTAACTAATAAATTTATTTTATAATTTATCCACTAAAAAAAAAATAAATAATTGTAATCTAAAGGAAACGAATCGTAAAATACAAAATTTGTAATCGATGATATGCTGTCATAATTACCGGCACGTATAACAGAAGAAAGATTTGAGATAATTAAAAACACTCACGCGATGAATGTCCATCTCTCTCTTTCTCTCTCTCTCTCTCTATCTCTCTTTCTCTATCTCTCTCTCTCTCTCACTCTCCTTCAACCTCTCAGGACCTTCTTCTCTTCAGCATATCACACATCGAATAAATAAACGAAATTAACAACAACGAAACAATAACGCACTTTCTTTTACGAACGATTTCGAAAAAAAAAAACAAGAAAAATTATTCCATTTAACTTCTTCCCCGACGAATATGCAGATTACAAAATTAAAAAAATGAGAAGAGGAAAAAAGGTAAAAAAAATTAATAAAAATTAATAATTAATTAATTAATATACGATCGCGTGTTCGTATAAATTAAATGAAATTAAATTTAAAATAATTTATCAATTTTTAAATAATAATTTTTCAATTTTTAAATAAAAAATTGAATGAACGTTCCATAATAAAAATAAATATTAAACTTGGTAGCTTCGTGACAATGAGTATCGACGCGAGACGAGATACAAATGACGTTACAACGAGAGCACGGAGAAAACCCGGCAGGAAGAGAAGGACTACTACGGATGGAAGAACACCATGGAAGTGGAAGAGGACGACTACACGACGACTACGACGTCTACGACGAAGACTCTGAGGAACACTTCTTTGGAGAGGGAGACGAATGAGAAGAAAAAGCAAGAAGAAAGGTGTGCACTTGACCAGGGTCAAAGAGAGAGTCCATTGGATTCTCTTATGCACGAATGACTTATATACATTCCCTTCTTCTCCCCGTTCCTCTCTCACTCTCTCTCTCTCTCTTTCTTTCTCTCTCTCTCTCTCTCTGTCACATCTGTTTCTCCCTCTCATTCTTCTATTTCCAACCTTCCCCCTTTTTTTCCCTATCAGAAACGTTTCATCTCGTCATCGACCACCTACAGGTACTCGGATTTTCCTCTAATCCCCCACCCCTCCCCACCAACACCCCCATTCTTTTGAATATTATCTATACCGTTTCTAATGGTTCTTTCTTACCTGACTGACATCTTTACCTGCTGAACCCCTGCTAATATCCTGCACACAAGTTGGACACACACACATAAATACGCATCACACATACATAAATACGCATCACGCACACAGATGAAGAATATCTTAACATCTTTTTTTTTTTTTTTCGTATTGATTTTATTTTTTTTTTCCAATTCGTTTGAGAAATCAATAAAACGGAAAAATATGATAATCAATTGGTAATATGGATCTTAAAGTTTGTTACATTTATTCTTATGATAATAATAATAATAATACGAAGAAGAAGAAGAAGACAAATGACAACGTATTCATAGAATATAAATATTTATATATCCTTATAACCTATCATTTACTAGGAATGCATGAATAATCGTCGAAAAGGTTTCCACTGAATATGTATTCCGGTTTAAGAATTTCTGACCTGCTCGAAAAAGATTTCAACGATCGATAGATAACTTTCGTTTTTAGGAAGTATCTTTTCTTCCATCATCCTACCCTCTCCCCCCCTCCTCCTCCTCGTATAATCGCAAAATCTGAATATTTTCCATTAGAACTGTAATACATCAATTTGAATCGTTTAAAAATATAAATTAAGCTTTTAAACAAGAAATACTTAGAAAAAATGAACAAAAAATGTCAACGAATAAAAAGCAAAGAAAAAAATTGAAGAAAATAATCAGAAAATACGGCCGAAAAATAAATTAATTTGAAATTACATTAAAATAATTGTGGAAAAATTTGGTTTTAAAAAAAAAAAAAATTCTATATTGAGACATCGAAAAGAAATAAATTATTATTATTATTATTATTATTATCATCATCGTTGTAAATCTTCGAACTTAACGTCGTCGTTCGTCTTAGGTGAAACGTGCAATGATCCAAAATGTCGGAAGACTTAACGCAACTTTGCGTACGAGGGGGAGAGGGGGTGGGGTGAAGGGGGGGCGGGAATCGAGGGTGAATCCGCGGAATACAAAATCGCCAGAAAGTTACGAGAAAGTTTAACCGAGTTTAATGCTCCAAGCGCATAACATCGGCACGTTTATGGTTCCATCGTATTGCAGCAGCAGCAACAGCAGCAGCAGCAGCAGCAAAAGCAGCTAAGAAACTCGTAGTCGATCGTTTCTGCATACACGAGAGTGTATGTGTCTTTCAGTGACGACCACGTCGTGTTTATGCACCCGACTAAATGGGTTACTAGGATCCTTGAAGAGTCTCGATGTCACAAGACACTAACATAAGCTAACGTAAGAAGAAGAAGATTCAAGGACTTATGTTTAGAACGAGTTTTGTATCTCCTCTAAAATGTTTACGACTAAATTTCTATTATCTTATTTGCTAATTGCAAGTTGTTTATATTTTTATTTTTCGTCTAATTTTTTTTTTTTATTTAAATTACGTTAGAGTATTTAGATTTTTCTCGATTATTATATAAAATCACGTTGGATTTTTTTTGCGAATGGGAAAATAATGATAATTAATTAATAAAATGAGGACAGTTATTAACGATAAAAATATTTAAAAAAATATATATATATATTAATGTAAAATGAAATTTTAATATACAAATAATATACAAATTTTATGCTTTTTTACTGCATTTTGTTTATAAATTATAAAATTCTTACACAAATTATCGGAAGCATTTGAAGATGCCAGTGATGGGGTTTTAGTGTTAAACTGATACAAAATTTGCTCTCAAAAAATTTCTTTAAAATGTTATTGCATGTTCGCAAAATTGTATAAATATACATAATTATTTGGGATACGTAAAACAAATCGTTTTACGTACACCGGTTGAAAGTATAATAGGATTGCGTCAACGTGAATGATAAATTTGAGTACTAACGGTGAAAGTGATGGTCTCGAGCCCTATAAGACAGGAGACAGAACACATAACAATATCAATGCATTAAATTATATAACAAATTCAATATCAATTCATCTCTAAAACAATAAAAAAATCAAAGAAAAATTCACTTATCGTCAGATACACATTACGAATATTTTACAAGCGTTTGAACTAAACATATTATTATTATTATTATCTATGCAACCTTTCCTCGCAAATATTTATTTAAATTAACAACCATCGTCATAAATATTTCCACCGTAAAACGAATAAAACGAAGGAAATAATAGGAAATTATAATAGTAATGGCAAATCTACGTGATCGAAAGTCGGTTCTCTGTGTTCTCGTCGTCGTGTCACTACAGTTAGAACAATGATTAAATCTATCGTCGTCAAATAAAACTACGAGAGACTTTCTTTTTAACTTTGACGACGAATTTCACTCAAGGACGTTATTGGCGTTATCAATGATTTTCCTAGAAAACCAGTTCACTTCGCGGAATTTGCTCTACTTACTTAAACAATGTAACACCGTTCAAATAAAGCATTTAATCAACTTAAATCAAGTTATAACTGATAAAGTAGATAAAAAGAAAAAAAACGTGTGACCTATAAAACAGCAAGAAACGAATGAAATCAGCGTAGTATTATTCACGTAATTCATTAAATAACCATTCGAAAATTCAAATGGGTGCGTTCGACATTACTTTCAAAGCTTTCTTGTTAACGCTTTGGATATTCGATTTATCGGTGAAAGCACAACTTACGTGTACACCTGGTGCTTTTTGTCCTTTGGAAGATGTCACTTGTCAATACTATTACCAGTGCAATTCTGATTCCACTATTAAGATTTATAAATGTCCCGATGGTACAGTATTCTTTCCAGATAATGAAGCATGCGTATTACCAACACAGTATCCTTGCATAAAAACTACACCCAGTCCGTATCAGTGTTTAACAGCTGGTCGATTTCCCATAGTCGATCCAACTTGTAAACAATATTACTTGTGTTATCAGAGCACTAATGGTTATGTTAAAAGAATATATAGATGTCCAAACGAGACTATTTTCGATCCTACGAGACAATTATGCGTTTTGCGTACAGCTTACACTTGCGTTGCAACTACGACTACTACTACTTCTACTACACCTATAATAAACAAATAATCGTAAGAATTGTACGAGAAAAATATCATTACAATTACGTATTACGATATATGTATTGTACAATTGATTTTGAAAATGTTTAATCGCAATAAATTGTCACACCGTTGATATTTTCTCTGTTATTATTATGTTTTGTTTTTAATTATATATTATTATATAAATAATTTAAATAATAAATTATATATATAAATTATATATATTATTCAACTGTTTCATTCAATATTGTTCATGTTATTAAAAACAAAGAAATTCTTTATACGGTTTCCTTCAATTGGGACACCCCGTATATCTTCAATATTCTTATTTAATATTTTTCAACCCGATTTAGAATCACGTATCGTTTCTATCTATAAATGAAAGTAAACGGAAGAATTTTCTTCCATAGTACATTAATAGCTAATAGTTACAAAGAAATTTAATTTATAAGTACACGTTATTTATATAACTGTATAAACATTGCAAGAACTTCCGCAAATGGTTTGCACGTAAGAGTCTGAGTATTCCGAAGAAAGTGTCATAGTATGCAATATAAAACTTCTAAACCGGACAAGTTCTAAGCTGCTGCAGAAGTGAAAGGAAAAATTAGTTTCGAACTGACTCGCAACGCGAAATGTCACGAACGTTCTTGTTTAATATTATACTTCGTTAATAATTCTTGTATTACTTTCGATACTTCTCTCAAAATATCGTGAATATTCATTAAACTCGATGTGTCAAAAGTTAAGTTCACTGAAAAATGTTGTTTTTCGTGATTAATGCGATAATAATATTGTTGTTCGTCAAAATAATGATCGATCGAAAAAGATCTGAAAATTTGCCGCCAGGTAATTATTATTTCAAAATAATATTAATCGTGTTACATAAAAAAAACGTAATTGAATTAATAATATATATCATTTAAGGTCCACCAGGGTTACCAATAATCGGAAATATGTGGGATATTAAATCTTTACTGAAGAAAATACGATTTCACGTACGTGTTTGGTGTTATTTGGCTGAAATTTACGGACCGGTCGTACATTTAAAACTTGGATTCGGTCAATCGTTTATAATTGTTTCGGGAAGGAACGCTGTTATCGAAATGTTAAGTCGAACTGAATTCGATGGCAGACCAAATAATTTCGAAATACGATTAAGAACAGGTGGCGAACGCAGGGGATTGATATTTAACGATGGAGACGTATGGTCGGAACATAGACGGTAATGTTTAACTAAAAAAAAAAATTAGAAAAAAATGTATTAACTTTTTATATTAATTATATAGATTCACAGTAAAAACTTTGAAACATCTCGGCTTTGATAAAACAAACATGGAAGATATGATACTGGATGATACTGTATCTTTGTTAAAAATGATCGAAAAATTGGCAGATAAAAATGGCCCAATTACAGAAATATATGATCTCGTTTCTATCGCTGTTATTGCAAGTTTTTGGTTTCTTATTACAGGATCGAAGTGAGTATATTTAATTTAAATAAACGTTTATACATTTAATAAGACCACTAAATATATATTAATTGTCTAATATACTTTCAATAAATAAATTAATTATATTTCCTTCGTTGTACGTTTTTCGTCAGATTTCAATTGGATCAAGAAAATCCGAAATTGAAGGAGGTTATCGCGATAATGAAAGAAAATGTAAAAGGTTACAACACGGCCGGTCGTATAATAAATTATTTACCTTTTCTCAGATATATTTTCCCAAGTCTAACGGGATATACTCAAATCCAAGAACGCCATAATCGAATGTGGTTATACTTCAAAGTAATACAGTCAAATATATTGTAATATAATTTTGTTTTAATTCATTTTCATAATAGATATATATAAACAAATGTTTATTAATTATAGAAAATGATAAGAAGACACGATGAGACTAAAATACAAAATGAACCGACGAACCTAATCGATATTTATTTAAATGAAATGAAAACGAAAAATTTATCTTCACCTTCATGCTTCAACGGTAAGAATATTATTTATTATTAAAACATCTTATTATCTATATATATTAATTGTTTAACATTTCTAGTTTGATTTTACGTGCAAAAATTATACAATAAAATACAATAAAAATTATACAAAAAATTATACAGTAAAATTGATATCGATGGTGTTTACAGATGAAAACTTGATAGCACTAATCAGAGATCTTTTCGTTGCTTCGATTGAAACAACCACCAATACAATAGGTTTCGTGATAGCATTTCTATCGGTAAAACAAGATATACAAAAAAAGATACACGACGAATTGGACGACGTTCTTGGGAAAGATATTTTACCTCGTCTGGCAAATAGAAATCGGTATATTCGATTGTTTCTTTCTATTTCACAATTTTCTTTTCCTTTTTTTTATAAACATTATTTATAAATCGTAATTGAATATAACGTAAGTGCTACAATGTGTTATAATAATCTCATTCCAAGAGAAAGAAATAATATGAACTATCATAGTCAATACAATGTAACGAATGAATAATAAATCAAGTGAACTAACTTATCTAGAACATAATAGAAATCTAGTGCGATATATTTATTCATAATTATGGAATTATTGTTTCTATTTAAATCTCACAGACTACCATATTTACAAGCAACTCTTGCGGAAGTTGCAAGAATGGGAAACGTAGGACCGACTTCGGTACCCCATCGTGCTATAAACGATACAACTTTGCTAGGATACAATATAAAAAAGGATTCAACTATGTTAGCAAATTTGATGAGCGTTCATATGGATAAAAATCATTGGGGTGATCCCAATGTCTTTAGACCTGAAAGATTTATCAATGAAAATGGAGAATATTGTGACGATCCTTGGATTATGACATTTGGATTAGGTACTCGTATATATTACGTAATTATTTTTTTTTTTTATAAATGTATCACCTTATTAAATATTTTCATTTTGCATATTTACTAATAATAATTTTCTATTTTTGTTGTACAGGTCGTAGAAGATGTCCAGGTGAAATTCTTGCCAAAAATATACTCTTCTTGGTAACCGCTTGCATGCTGCAAAAATTTTACTTTGCCATAGCTCCAGGATATCCCGAACCTAATTTATCAGGTATCGATGGTTTTACCATCTCACCCCCGCCGATAAATCTCGTCGTTAAAAAACGAATATAATAATCGTGAAAGATTAATAGACAAAAAAAGAAAAAATCTCAATGCATTTAATTACGTAAGAATAATTGCGAACAATAAACAAACTATTATTATATTACTTATTATAAATAAAAAGACTGATATACGCACACGTAACGTGCCATATAAACGTTTATCATTTGAAATATTGTCATTTACTTCGATCTGCGAGGGTCAATCATTTTCTTACAATCAATTCATGTTAAACGATGAACATATAGTTTCAAAAAAAAAACGAAAATGTATTTTAAAAGAAAAAATCGATCGAACAATGAAATTTACCTTTATTATTTTTCTTTTCTTTTAAATACAAGAATCTTTTCAGATCTCATTTTGACAGTCTATTTACATTCGATAGGCAAGTAGTAGTAATAGTAATAGTAAGTTCTTGTATTTACAGGAAATATTCGCCGTTAATGAAAAAAAAAAGAAAAAAGAAAAAAACAAATTACGGCTAGAATTTTCGCATTTCCCTCAATTATAATCAGCGATACTTGTTCCTACGAAATATGTGTGTGTAGAGTAAACTTTATCAAGATTGATTTACAATACGAAAAAAGAAAAAAAAAAATTTTTGTTACTTCTACAACATATATATATATTAACAATAATATTTCATTCAGCGAATTTGATTCGATATTCGCATTGTCTCGTAATAATAATTTGACCAAAAAATCCTAATTATATTGTAAATCGAAGGAAATCATTGGAAGACTATAAATATCGCCATTCAGTCGACGAAGTCATTATAATATTTATAATCAGCTTGCTAATTAACTTCGTTTTCAACATGTAAATCGAAGAGATCTCTCTAATATATCATAACTTTGAAATATCGAAATAGCAAAATATCATTATATATATATTTATATCGAACGAATTGAAAATACGTTTCAGCTCGTATACGTAAAAGCCGCGTAGAAAAATTGGATTGAGAGATTGCTAATTCCTAAAAAAAGATCGTCTAAATAATAACATACGGAAGATTGATTATTTATCATATGAGATTATCGCAAATAAATTAATTATTTTTTTTTTGTTTTTTGCTTTACGTTTTATATGCACCTTCATGGATATTAACAACTCGCGCAACATACATACAAGTATTAATAATAACTAATAATTCTCCTATAGCATTTCTTTAAACGTAATTATATAAACTAACCTCGACAGAGAATTTTCGCTGTTCGATATAATAAACGTCTAGGACGAATGCGGGAAATAGATAAATGATTTCTACATTTTGTATATTTTAAACTATTCAAAGATATTCCTTCTGGTCCACATAAAACATTATTCATCATACTTTTTCCTTACTTTTTTTTTTTCCTTTTTTTCCTGTTTTCTTTTTCTCTCTCGCTTTTTATCTACAGGTAATAATATCAATAATGTATACTCACAAATATAATATAACAACGAATATCAACATTTTTTTTTTTTAGTGACGATCGCTACGCGTCGTATCAACCCCTTTTTCTTTTCTTTTCTCAAGTTCTTTACTTTTTTTTTTTGTTTCTCATTGCACAAACGTCCGTAACATTTTCAATGTATCTCTATTTCTAATCGTATAAAGTAATATAGATTCAAAAAACGTCATTTCTTATATACATTTGTCATGTAGGGAACTTGTCGACAACGTCTAACTTTTGCCTCTTTTTTTTTTTTTTTGCTTTTTCATTTTTTTCTTCTTTTAAAGATCATTCACAGCCCCGTGGATCAATTGCATTGTCGCTTTGTCATTATCTCTTTCCCCAATTGGCAATAAGTGCAATCTAATATACTAAATAGCGACAGTAAAATAAAGAGAGAGAGAGAGAGAGTAGGATATACGAAATGAGAGATTGATTTCATAAAACAATCACTCCTCCATGTCAAATAAAGACAACTATAATCGATCGTTACTTCACGATCCAATAATATTATCTTACATTAATCCTTTGAACCTTGGACTCTCTCCAACAATTTTTCTTCCTCCCTCGTGGATCATTCCAAGAGAAAAAAAAAAAAAAAAAATAAAAAAAAATTAACAAAATAAAATTTTCTAGGTCCGCGTTACGGCCGTTATATTTCCAGACTAGATGAAATTCCCCTAGAAAAATACTTCAGGATGAAAGCACCAAACCAAGCCGAGCGAACACCATCTCTTTACGTAGCCGTGTAATTTCCCAATATACGTCGTGAACTATAAAAAACAAAACAAAAATACACCCCCCCACCAAAGAATTATTATACAATCAAAGTATAAAATTTTAAATCAACGGATAAGACTATATCAAAATAATCGATCGTATAATTTACCTGAACTTTTAACAAGACCTCGTTCCACGTAACGTAAATAATTGAGAAAATCGCAGACCGCTATAATCTAAATCGTTAAAAGAATTATCGGTTAATTATATATCAAATTGTATGGGGGAAAATATTTGGTGATTAAAATTAAAATGAAAAAAAAAGAAACAAACACTAACTCGGTTGCGACAAATTTGAGAGATACAATGCCATTGATTCTCTTGATCACCCAGTCTCATGCGATAATGGCATTGCTTTGGTGCTTCGAGCAGTGCACATTTTCTACAAAATATAATAAAGAATACAATTAAAATTATTATAGTTCAATTGATATACCTGTCCATAATTATGAAAGTGGTCTAAGTCATATATTTCTTAAGATTACATTTAAACATTAAATGAATTCTATAGAATATTGAAATAACAAACACTATCTAACGTTTCATTTTTTACAATATCGTGAAAATTACATTGAATTAATTTAGTTTAAAATAATGTTGTGTGAAATAATAGATAAATTTATTTTTTTTTAATTTTTACTTAGACCACTTTCATAATTATTGTTACATTTATATATAAATATAAATACGTACTTAGGAAAGGCAAGTTTGGTCTTATCACTGACAGCCTCGATGAAAATGATTCCATCTAGAACAGCTTGTCGTACTCTCGAACCAAGTTCTTTATTAGGAAAATCTAAACAAAGATCTATATCTTCTTTGAACACTCTGGCAACAAATGGATCGCTTTTATCTACGCAAGGATTTGCCTTCCACCTAAGGAACTCCGTATGTACTCTAGGATCTACCTCCAATCCTAGATCCTTACAATCCTTGTCTCTATCCTTTTCACGATCTTTCTTCCAATCCCTGGTTAATGTTTCCCTATCGCTCGGTAATGATGGCCTCTGTTCCTTAACAGGTGACTCCGGTGGCGAATTTTCTCGGCCATATTTCAGATTGAAATGCGACGGCGACCTTTTTGATTAAAAAAAAAAAGTTTAATCAATTTTTCGTTAATAATAATTCCTCGCTACGACGTATATTCGTTAACTCTTCGAGTCACGAAATTTTAGATAAATAAAAACGTATACAAAATATACAAAACGTGCATATCGAAATAATAATAATAATTCAATATTGCACGCGTTTACGCATGAAAAATAAAGTTGGAACGCACTGTTAATATCACCGTGCCTCGAAGAGTTATAATCCCACATATATACATTTGTTAAATTTATTATTATTAGATTGTTCTTTCCGCTTGCAGATAAAAAAAAAAAGAAAAAAAAAAGAAAAGAATTACCTTCGATGTTTCTTAGCGAAAATACTTTGCTGGGATTCGTCGTTCGAACTCAAACGACATCTCGTGTCAATCTGAGGATGCAAATGAGGATTTGGCCTTGCCGGTGTCGAAGTCAAAACCAAAGTTTTTAATGCAGTCACTTCGGCTGCTAAAACCTCGGCTTTCATTCGACTCTCCTCCAAAAGACGTTCCGCCGTTGCTTGACGCACGTTTGCCTCCCGCACCATATTGTGCGCTTCCTATAAAAAAAAAAAAATCTTAATTATACATTTTGCTGCTTAATATTTCATATCGTTTTTTCTTTTTTTCCTTTTTTTCTTTTTTTATAATTTTCGAATATCAATTCTCGACACACGAGACACGACACTACGTACTTGAAACAAACTGGCGGTTAATTCCTCCAATTCGGCTTCGACGTCCTGCCGAATCCTCGACAACCTACCCACTTCTTCATCCTTCAATTTCAATTCCTCGTGTGCTCTCTTCAACTCCTCTTGCAATTTGGCCACAGCGTGTTCTTTCACCTCTGCCACGGCTCTACCCCATTGTGCTGTAGTTGGCGAGGGTGGATGATGATGATGATGATCATTTGAATCCTTTATTACAGAACTTTCTTCTTCCTTAACTCTCGTTTCAGCCTACGTTCAACCGAAATATTTATTTATTTCCGTTATTAATTTCAACAACAACAATAACAACAACAACAACAACAATAACAACAATAATAACGAATCTTTTCAAATATATTTTTAATTATTCATTATTTTCTATTAAAAGTTTCTTAACAAAAATATCTTAATACATTGAAAACAATGTTAACGATGAATTTTTTAATTATATTTACCTGAACATTTTTCCTAGACGATATATCTGATGACGATGACGTTGACGATGACGATGATTTCGATGACGAACAAATATCTTCCCGTTTAATAGCTGTGTCTTCTTCCATAATATCGTTTATTTTCTCTTCGCCCAACCTAACATCCAAATTAGTTATAGTCTGAGTAGCAGGTACCTGAATCTCCGACTTGTACGCATGCGTGCTTAGGATAGACTCGCTAGGCTTCTTTTCGTTCATTGTCGTCGGACTTCGATGCCTCGTTAAAACACTGTGTATCTTGTCGTTGTATACGAAGAGTGAATTCGATTTGACTAAACTAGAACTTAAATGTAAAGAAAAACGAGTCTGGTTATAGAAAAAGTCAATTAAAAGAAAATAAATTCAATTAATCCTTTCACACTTGGAACCCAACAAACACAGAAAGTGTGCTAAGTATTTTCGAAGCTAATTTCTTTTTTTTTTCAATAATACTCGATTTGTATCGAATCCTTAAACATTGTAGAACATATTTATGACAAGGGAAGATCAATATTTATACATCCGAAATGACGTTAACGAAAGGTTGAAATTCCTGTTCATCAATGTCATAGCACTTCAGTCTAATTGATATTTCAGATTTATGCTTGTTATTTATATTTTCATTAAACGCAATGATTTTTGTTTTATAGTTTTCTTTAACTCTTTGATACACGGTGGAATTTAAAAGTATCCCACCTCGTTAAATATTGCAATAGCTGCACGTGCACATAAATTTATATTTCCGTAAATGTTACACAAATGTAATTAAACTATTTTTAGTTTTTACGATGCTACATTATACGATACTTGTATTAATCAAAATATATCAACATTTGTTTCATTAAAAATGTATTAAAAAATCTAGACAACTATTTGAAATACTGTACCGCAAAAAAGTTAAACGTGTACAGCAAGAAAAAAATGAATACGAGGTGTGAATCGAAAAAAACAAAAAGGGGGCACCCTCGTAGGCTAACCTGTTGTTAAGAAATTTGTCATCTTCGTCGAAGAGACTGGTAGGTTCTTCCTCTTCATCCTCCCTCTTGTTCGCGTATCCAAATAAATCTGTCGCAGCTCTTGCAAGATCGGATTTAAGAATCGGATGAGGTGCATGTAACGTAGAACCGATCGTGCAATCGGCCTCGTCCGGATAAAGTTCATCTTCGTCTGTGGTGTATTCCTCATCTCCGGTAGTACCGGTACTTCCGGCTCTTCGGTGTTTCGTTGTCAATGGTCGATAGGCGTACTCATTCGAAGAGGCGGAAACCGATTCGTTGGATTCTATCGATTCCGGTTGCTGTTGTTCCTGTACCGCCTTCATCGCAACTGGATACGTTTATAATACAGTTTTACTTCGTCTCTTTTCTATCTGCAACTTTTATACAAATAAAACACATCATCAACGATTATTTTTATCTTTATCGATAAGCTAAAAGAAGAAGAAGAAGAAGAAGAAGGGGGTGGGAAAGGGTTTCTTATTTCGATCGTTATTAAATTTCTATCTATACTACTATAATATAATACTATAAGTGCTTTTTTTTCCACAACGAAATTGATATCAATTTAATTATTAGCAATAGAAGATCGAATTACATCCCTTTTTTTTTGTAAAGTAGGAGAGATTCAATTATTTACTTATCAAAGTATCCACTGTTTATTTTCACCGAAAGCAATATCGTAAATTGATCTATCCGTGTGTATGTGTGTGTGTGTGTGTGTTTTTTTGTTCTTCTTTTGGTTTGGTTTTAAAACAACGATGACTTTTATATGCCAGAAGAAATAATTTGTCATTCGTGACAGGACGTGTTGAGAGGGACGAGTATCGTGGTCTTGCGTGACACGGATCCACGAAATCAACAGAGAGACTGGACGTATCCGGTCCGACTATTGCATACGAGCGTGTGCTATGCACAATGATACCCACTGTACACTATCATCGACCTAAATATTTCGAAACTTTCACGAACCATCTCTGTTAAGACGTACCTACTACAAATTCCTTTTCTTAAATTCCTCGATAAAGGAATAAACTTACGATCGTGATTACAGAATAACTTTCGTATCCTTATTTTTTCTTTTACGAATAAATATCCAAAAACATATATATAAGATAAGTTAAACACATAAAATATGTTTCGAATATACGAACTATTTTATTAACTAATTACAACGTTTCCAATAAAAAAATAAAAAAACCCATCTCTGTTAAATTTCTTTCCTTAAATTCCTCGATAAAGGAAAAATTTTACGATCGTGATTACAAAATAATTTTCGTATCCTTTCTTTTTCTTTTTTTACGAATAAATATCCAAAAACATATATAAAATAAGTTAAACATATAAAATATAATATAAAATATGTTTCGAATATACAAACTATTTTATTAACTAATTACAACGTTTCCAATAACAAAATAAAAAAAAACCCATCTTTCTTAAATTCCTTTCCTTAAATTCCTCGATAAAGGAATAAACTAACGATCGCGATTACAAAATAAATTTCTTTTTCCGATAAATATCCACAAAATTCGAAAATAAGTAAAACAATCAAATAAAATATATAAATAATATAACAAAACATAATATATATAAAATATACAAAAAAAAATATATTTCTCGCGCGTATATTCGAATATACGAATCATTCTATCTATTAACTAATTGCAAAACGTTTTCAATGAGAAGAAAAACCTTCGATATTTCGTGCGAATCTAAATCAAACAAAAATACCATGACCGAGATATTTCTTGATCGTTAAACGCGAATCGAGTAATCCCGAGTTGAGCCGAGATACGCCAAGTTGGAAACCTCGATATATTTCTTTCATTCTCTCTCCTTGGCTTAGAGATCTCACATGCACCACCTCTTCTTCTTCTTCTTCTTCTTCTTCTTCTTCAAGATCTACAAACAACAACAACAAGCACAAGCACAAGTGCGATGTCGCTTGCATCACGTCACTCGTTCTCAGTCATTCGCATTGCATAAACGGTACTTGGGAATCAACCGGTCATAGCATTCCTTTTCCCCCACCCTCCCACCCTCCCACCACCCCCTTCTACTCCCACACTTTACCCTGAATTAAGTCAATTAAGAAACGAGGCGTAGTTAATTTTCTCTCTCATTTCTCTCTCTCTCTCTCTCTCTTTCTTTCTCATTTTCTTCATCGTTCTCTAGTCTTCTAATTGCCACTACGTTTTTTACATCTAACGAGTAGGAAAAAAAAATAGAAAAGAAAAGAAACTGAAAAATAACGAATTAACTAATTTTTTGTTTTCCATTAGCGAAATCAAAACTAATTCCACTATTTTAATCGGTGGAGAAGGGGTGAGGGAGAGAGAGAGGAAGAGAAATTCATTCATTTTTATACAACTCGAACGAGATTAACGATTTTTAGAAATAAATACTGACAGGGTGGAAGATTTAATATCAAAGGCACGAGTACAAATTTTTATTGTTCCATGTTGGTACGTTTTTTTTTCTTTTCTTTTTTTTTTTCTTTATTAATTTGCAACCATGAATGCCACGCTGTTAGATCGTTACGCTAAGATGGCTCATGGCGGATCTGATAAATTCGTTCTATTTTCTTCCACTCCTTTTGGCGTTGATTTAACGACGTTACTAATCGATCTTATGTTAGTTAGTTGAATTCCTTGGCGCTAACTCACGATGAAAGGTTTACCCCACCTCACCCCACCACACCACGCCATACCATACCGCAGTAACCCTTTTTTTTAAATAACTAACAACAATTTATCGATGCTATCGACGGAAATGTTTTTTTTCATAGCTTCGAGTATAACCAGAATAAACTACGTAAGCGTTATACTACTCGTTGTTCTACAATTTTCACAGGACAATCGTTATATTATTATTATTATTATTATCGATTATCGTATATCTATAGTTTCACTTTTCGTGGTTTTAATCAAATTAATTTGTACGATATCTCGTAACGGGGAAAATAAGCAAACCGCGTGCTCTCACGAATGAGAATTTTTATTTATTTATTTATTTATTTATTTATTTATTTATTTATTTATTTATTCTCACTGATTGAAAATCGTATTAGAATTTTATAACAATTTATATAAATCAATTGGAAGGAATTAATTCGTTATTAATTTTCATCTTTCGATCTTTCCAATTAAATTCGATACGTTGTTTCATTTAATTTCTTTTTTTCTTTTTATTTAATAATAATAAAGAAAGAATTTTTATTTTCGCATAATTAATAATGATATAATACGAACGGTTTTATTGATTGAATTTTTGTTCTTCTTTTTTCTTGCTGAACTCGTAGAAACAATCAGGTATCAAAGTACGAAGTTTGAATTAACAAGAAAAAAAAGAAAGAAAAGAGGAAAAAGGAATATTTTTTCGTCTACGTGTCGATTCGAACAAAAGTATCACGCACCTCCAACCCACCTCCTTCCCCCTACGGATCGTTACAAAGTGTACAAATCTTTTTTTATACTCAATATTATTTTCTACAAAAGCACTTTGTTCGATACGTTTGTTCCACAAACGAAAAGATCACGTACGAAAGACGTATATAATAATATAACGGAGTCATCGTGTTGAGTGCTCACGAAGATTCAACTAAAACTTGGAAAATTTCATTTAAGAAAGAAAAAAGAAAAGAAAACAAACTGTGCTAAGTAATCTCTCAGTTACTAGCAAAATCCAAAGATTCATTCATTTGAAATTCCTTTACGGCTCGGTAAAACAACCAATGGAAAGATATAATGGAATATTTTCAATTTTATTAATTGAAATGGTTATATATTAATTTGATTTATTTAACAAAAAGAAAAAAACATTTGATGAAAAAAAGTAATAAAATAATTATGTCAATTTTATACGTGCTTGAAAATCTAACACCGAATACGAAATTTTTCTTCTAGCATAAGAAAATATATCTCTAAATGTGAGTATCAAAAATTCACTCGCATCTGATTCATCTAAAAAATACATTTGAAAAACAAAAGAAAAAGAAAAAAGATAGAAATTAATTAGTCAATTTATCTGAACGTTTACGACCGACAAATTCGAAACGGAAGCAAACGCGTCACCAAATTTTATACGTGCTTGATAATCTCACATTATAAACGAAACTTGTCTCGCACCTGATTCATCTAAAAATGTTACACGTAAAAAAAACAAAAAAAAAGAGCAGAAAAATACAATAACAATTTGTTTCCTTTTCAACGAAACATTTTTAACGTGATTTCCGTTACGAATTATCTTCGAAACGGAAACAAACGTCGTAAAATTTTTTACGCGCTTAAATAATCCATTCCTGCCCCCCTCCCCAACCACTCACTCACCGTACACAAAATTTGTCTTCTCGGCTAACAAAAAGAAATAAAGAAAAAAAGTATATTTTTCTAAACGTAAGTGTTGAAAATTGACTCGCACGAAGAAGAACGGGAAAGAAGACACGAGGGAGAAGCGTGGAAAAGTGCGGAGGTGTTTCGAATCGCACGAATATCTTCACATACATATACATATACATATACATATACATACGTATACCTATACCTATACATACATATACATATACATATACATACATATACATCCATATACATATCTATACATATACATACGTACACATATACATACGTATACATACCTATACATATACATACCTATACATATACATACGTACACATATACATACGTATACATACATAAACATATACATATACATTCGTATACATACATATACATATACATACGTATACATTTACATGTACATACGTATACATACATATACATATACATATATATATCCTTGGCTTCGTCAAATGGGACGTTCATGCGAACATTGCGTCACGGTTCACATCGAGATCGCACGCTGGAAGGCGGCGAATGGTACGAACGGGTACACTGTACTCATGTAATGACGCTCCATTCACGCCCATAGAACACAACTAAATGATAAAGCCCAGTTTCTCTTGGTCTCTCTCTCTCTATCTCTATCCCTGTCTCTGTCTCTCACCAACAAAGGAATCCCGCCAAACGCTAATTTGCTTTCGAGCATCCCGTCTCGAGTGGCACTCGACTCTCGCCAGCCGTGATATGCTGATGCCGAGCTCTCCAAAGTCTTGCTGGTGCTTGCTCCACTTCATAACGCTGACTTTAGATCGTTGATTTAGTTTCTACCACGAATTTTATCGTTTCTGGGTTTTTTTTTTCTTTTTTTTTCTACAAAGAAAACTACACATCGGTGGATTCCGATGCTTGTTACTTTTTCATTGTAACGTTCGAATTCTTTTTTTTTTATTTCTTTTTCTCATCAATTTGAACTTGATTAAGAATAATAATCTTTCATTGAGTTGAGTTTTGATCTAGAAATTGAAAGAAAGCTAAGAATTTGTCTCTAGATTTTCAACAGTATATGAATGGTTTTTTTCTTTTTTAACGGTTTCATTAGAAAATCCAAGAAAACTTTTTCGTTATCGAATAATAAAATTTAACGTATTTAAATTCAATAATAATTTTTTGAAATAGATTCAAACGTAAATTCTATATTATATTTAAATAAGAATGAATATTGATTCGTATCACTTAAATAGAAAAATTCGGCTAATGTGATACATGAAAATCTTATTAAAAAATATATGCGCAATCGAATTACCATAATATGCGAAAGATAACATAATATTTCTCTATCTAACACATGTTTCAATATTTTTCGAATAACTTAACCAACAGCTCACACAAACGTGAACTTCGAATAAGCTACTCCAAAAATATCTTTCTTATTTCTCCTTTCTCTTCCTTGACGAATACATATACATATATATATATATATATATAATATGTATATATGTGTCCCCCACCCCTATCGACCTTCGATGCTTTCTTCAGAGAATTTCTATTCTCAGTAACTTCGTCATATTCTTCACACGAATTTATATATATATATACACGTTATCGTTATAACTTACAATTAGTTTAACTTCGTTGTTCGATGCATCGAATGATCTTTCACGTACAAAATTTTCTCATCTACGCGTTATTGAAATTATCATGTCATTATCTACACACTTTCATCGAAGCATTCCAATTATCATTGTGGCCGTACCCACCAAATTATAACTCCCATTTCCTTCGGTACAATAATAAAAGCTTACCCGTACGTGCTACGTTTAGATTCTGTTTTTTACCATGCATATAAATCGAACCTGACTTGCATATATATATATGCACATATAATATAATATAATACGATACTGACAATGTCATTGTTTTGTCTGTTTTTATTCGAATAAAAATGAATTGATATATCCTTGACGGTAGAAAACGTGTCCGTTTGATCACTCGTTTCGAATTTAACTCGATTTGACGTCACACGTTTATCAATTTGGTCTATTTAAAATATCTATTTTAAAACGTTTACCATAGAAATTGTATATATGAATTGTATAACGTAATTCTTGTATAAAGCGATCGTTAATTTTATTTCAATTTACATTTCATAGGTATACAGATATATTTTCACTCGCTTTGTTTGACTAAAACGTACGAACTTCCTTTCGTATAATCATCGTTCTCATTTCTAAGTTACTTTCTATATAAGAATAATTCGTTCACTCGATTCTACTTTATGTACTACGTTGAAATAAATTAGCTTCGCAGTCTTTAACAAGAACTTGGCAAGTATTGACGGAAGCATCATAAATACACGAATAAAGAGTTCCCACAATATACGGCCCTGGCCTTGCACTCTTTCGCTGTTAAATATGTATATATACATCACTTTAAGTATCCGCTATTTAAAACAAAAAATTCTTTTTATTTACGATTCCTTCGCGACGTTAAAAAAATTTTTCTAAAATTTCTACGAGCGTCTTATCGCCCGTTTATTTAAAAAAAAAACAAAAAAGAACATTTTATTACTAAATTAATTAATATATCAAACAAAAATACAAGAAAAGACATAATACTTTTCTTTTTTTCTAAAAAAAAAAAAAAGAAAAAGTACTTCGCGAATCGAATTAAAAGCAAACACAATGGAGCAGCAAATTCCGAATAATCAAGCCTCGCTGGCCTGGCCCCGTTCAACGTTAACAAATACTACACCAGTACCACCACCACTACCTAAAATCCTTTTTCGTGTCAAGAGAAATTTGGCCGTAGCTCGTCGAGCAATTATAATTAGAAGATTACCGCAACTCTATTCATTAGTAGGTACTTTTCGACTGAAAGCAAGGACTTCCACTTCGCTGTATCTCATCCTGTGCTCTTCGAGATGACGTTTCAAAAGAGTTAACGAGCACAGTTTCGAGCTCGTGCACTTGCTCGAGCCGACAAGTGAGCATACACACTATATATGAAGTATAGTATAGTATATATAGATATATATATTGCACATCGTCGTGAAGAACGGGTTGAGAAGGGTACAAAGGGGCAAAAGGAAAATTTTCGATCGTTGCCGCACCTATCTTTACCCTTATCATTCTTCAAATCCACAGAATACAATTTTATATTTCATAGTTTTGTATATGATTACCAAAATCATAAATCTATTTTCATATATATTATATTTTTACGATCAATCATCAGTGAAAATTCACTTTGACTGTATTTTAATACTACTCTATCATACTTCATTTCCTTTTTTTTTCTTATGCATCAGATTAATCTTCTTTTTTTTCGTTTCCAATAGAGAAAATACCGTGGGAACGTGCAACCTCTTTTCCTAATGAGTAAACATTCGTGAAGAGGTTGTGTGAGTGACCGAAGGGTTCTTCTTGAGTAGATTAAAATGATTAGAGCAGTCGTCCGGAAAGCGGAAGACCTGGGTTCGAATCCTAAACCTAATTTACTATACTTTCTTAAAAGCCGAATATTTTTCACACAAACCTTTACAATACGTGCGGTATAAAATTACTCGAAGCAAGAATAAGGGCAATTGTTACTCGTTTCAGCCAATTAAACATCATATTCCTTTCAGATCCTCATTCTCCACGGACATAAAAAAATCTAATTTATTGTTTAATTTTCTACGATGTTTTGAAAAAAAAGACAAACGTGTGTTAAGCAAGCTGATTCAATTACTGTATAAATATGCATTGGTTACAATTTGTTAATGAACATTTTCCATTAACGGGGACACGTTGAGATTCTCTCTCATTTTAATTACAATCAGCCAGATGGAAGATTTTACGTGTAATACAGCGTATTTTACAATTAAAAATATTTTAACCATAACGTCACGGTAATTTCAAACTAATAGAAACTCCACCTTTACATTCTCTTTCTCTAATATCCTATGATTTCTCTGTCATTTTCCGTGATAATTTTCTCATTAACTTTTATCATTACTAGCTCGCATAAAAACAACCAATCAAATCATATCCAATAGTTCTAACTTTGAAATGAATTTTCTTTAAAAAAAAAAAAAAATAAAAAAGGCTTAACAAATGTTACGTTAAATATTTGTCATATTTTTACATGAAATAACTTTTCCCACGTTCGATTGTATATACTACGATGACAATCTCATATTTTATACGCTTATCATTGTAATTTAACAAATATTTATATATTTTCATATTTATTTTACCTTATGCATCGTCAACAGTTGTATTATCATTGTCAGATGAACTGTCAGAATCAAGGTAATAAATTTATGATATTAATTGATTCATTTACCTCCTCGAATATTTTATTTTATTCGATATTCAATATTCTACCACACGATATTCATTATTATTTTAAACGTTAAATCATAATAATCGCTAACACGTTAAGTAGATCGTTGCAACCAATAGAAAAGATGTCCTTGATTTCTTTCCCATTATCATATTTTCTTATAAGTCTTCTGATCATATCATCCGAGCTTTACCATGAACTGTCCAGTTTTTTTTTGTCCCCGATTTCATAGTAATTATACTGTTATAAAATGTAACTATACTGTATACTGTAAAAATGTACTGTATAAAATGTACTATAATTTTTCGTTTACTCGCTAGATTGTATTAAATGTGCGAATTAATTTCCATACTATTTTAATCAAAAATTAAAATATTATTTGTACGAAAAAAAAAAAAAAAAATTCAATTTAATCATTCAAATATTCTCCATTACTATAAATTATCTTACGTCATCTTTCAGACAGCTTACAATTGTCGCTAATGAAACCATCTTTAAGTAAACTAACGAATGAATCACACATTGTATATTGTTTTATTTTTATATACATAATATAATACAGCTAACAGACAAAATATAAATATGTTTCATGTTACGATAAAGATAAGTGAATAAATTAACTGGTATTTCAAAAAAAACATTAAGATTTATTCGTTAATTAATATAAATGTGCCCACAGCACATGAATATGGAAATCATACGACTACGTAAGAAAAATCCTACCCTGTGTTGGTGGACTTGGAGAACATTAAAGATAGGGAGTTGGGAGAAAAGGGTGGGGAAGGGGGAAGAAATAGGCGGAGCAAACGAACATTTTTCCTTTTACCCCTTTGTGTGATACGTCCCGGAGGCGATCTTCTCATCAAATCGCAATACATATACCTGCTTACGATCCATACACACACACACACACACCAAAGCAAGTGAAATCACACGAATACTTCGTACTCTCATTCATCTACTGTTTCTCTTCATTGTCCAATGTGATTTTAAGAAATAAATTAAATCGATAAACGAACGTTCATCAATAAACACAATAACGAAGGGACAAGGAAAAAATATGAATAATCTTATTGATAATTAGACATAGGCATGCTTTTATTTTGTATTTTTTGTTCTATTTCTTCTATACAATGTTAATCGAATAAAAAGAAAAAAGAACAAATGGTTGTTTACGAACGGTACCTTTTGAATCTCGATTTGGATGTGCGATAAGACGAATACGATGAAAAGTATTTCGATAATATAATTTAAATGACCACATACACGCACACGCGCACACAATAACACTGTTTAATTCATATTTTAATATACGATAGTGTATACGATATGCTAGGTAATCCGCCTACGAGGACGGCTCACCGCGGACTGACCATACGTTCTCTTTCCACTTGGCCCATTGTCAGCTAGCAAACTTTACTACCCCTTCCACGATCCTTTCTCATAGACTCTCTTCATCCACCTGCTTCTCTCCACGAGAATTACAGGGCTGCAGAAAGAGAGAATGCAACTATACCCGTAAATATATTATATTTTCTTTAAATATTATTTCCAATTGTAATTGGAAATCATTTTTCATTATATTCATTTATAAATTTTAATGAAATTTAATTTATATATATTTAATATATAATAATTAATAATTAATAATTAATAATATAATATATATATGTGTGTGTGTGTGCCCATAATTATGAAAGTGGTCTAAGTGAAAATTAAAAAAAAAAATAAATTTATTAGTTATTTCATACCATATTATTTTAAACTAAATGAATTCAATGTAATTTTCACGATATTGTGAAAAATGAACCGTTAGATAGTGTTTGTTATTTCAATATTATATAGAATTCATTTAACGTTCAAATGTAATCCTTTAAATATCTCGAAACAAGAGAGAGAGAGAAATACATGACTTAGACTACTTTCATTTTTTATGGGCACCATATATATCGAGAATAACGATCACATTAATTTAATAAAGATAATAGAAACTCTTTGTTTTATATATATATAAAAAATCGATAATAATTTTATCAATGATAGTTTATGGTATACGCGATATTAATGTTAACTTTTCAAATTAAAAATAAGTTTGTTTTTTTTTATTCGATATTTTTTATTCGAGAAAACGTCAGCTTTCCCATCTATCATTCCAAAAAAAAAAAAGATAATTATTATTCCATCGAAATTCTACATATTCTGTATAAATAACAGTATTCCATTTTACGAAATATAAATCCAATTCGTTGATGAAATATGATTCGATCCCCCAACCCAAAGTGCTTACATCAAAGCTATAAATTGCTATGATAATCGGCAAATCCACTAATATGTCAGGCTTATGTCCTTATCTAAAGCTCTTCAGTCTAAAACAACAAACTCGTACCAGATGTTATTAACAGATTATATCCGAAAATTATAGTATTAATACTATAATAATAATAATACTACTAATAATAATACTATAATAATAAAAAATAGTAATAATATGACACGATGAATTTTCACTTTTTTATTATTTTTTATCAATTTCATATTCGTATTAAACATTTGTTTTTTTTTTTGTTTGTTTTTTCTTCACGGTATTTTCTCATGAACAACATCGCATTTTCTCATGAACAACATCGCATTTTATCATGAGAACAATTGGCCACTATCTAACGAACAATTCAACAATCATTCCTTACGCTTTCTATAGAGCCAGTAATAGAACCAAATGGGGTGGTACGTTAATCGTGTCGTCCGTAATTCAACTTAATAAGTCTTAATGAGATAAACGTGACCCTTGTTATAATCTTATGACCGGACTATTATTGCCACTCTAATATCGTCATTCACCGTTTCTCTATCATGAATCATAATCATTTTACTAACAATCCTTTTTGACTTGTGAACTGTTCATATATAAAATATATATATCAAAATAAAAACAGATATATATGTGTATATATATATACATAATATAATCAAACACACACACATAAATACATTCATTTGATTATATTAAATATAGTAACACGTAACATTTATAAGTACGTGTTCTCTATTTTCTACACTTAAATATATATGCAATAATATATCTCCTAAGAGGACGTTATGGGAAAGGAAAAAAAAAAATATTCAACCATAAAAGGGGTCCTTCGGAACACACCTAATGTGAATTTTTCAACTCGCTTGCGTCCCTGACGATACAACACGGCGAACGTGAGAAAGGTTTCTTCGTACATCCTGCTTACACTTAGCGAACACATGAAATTCCTCTATCTGCAGCCCTGCAATTCCATGGAGGTTCTCTCTCTCTTTCTTATGGTGTATGAACTCGCACACACCATCGTCGAAGTCATCTCTACCGAAGTCTAAACCGCCTACCGCAGGTATCAAATAGATTGGTGTGTGTATGTGTATGTATGTGTGTGTATGTGTGTGTGTGTGTGTTAGTAACGTAGGTAGAATAACACGCACACTTTCTTACAAATTACATACGAAAAAAAGCACGCACATATGTACGTACGTTCGTGTGAATCTGTGGTTTTCTCTACTGGGTGTACGACGAAAATGGTGCATGGGTAAAATTTAAAATCCTATAAAGGAATAATAATATCAATCGAAAAATGTAATAATAAATTTTGCACGACGTTAAAAATGTCCTTCGACATCGTTCATCATACTCCTCTCATCCAATTTGCATTGAACAACACACGACTGACATAGAAACCGGATCTAATACATTATTACAACTCGACGTACATTATTCTGTTTAAACATATTATCGTATCGTATCGTATCGTATCGCTAATAAATTATACAAAGTAGATAAGTACATTTATGCATAACGGTATTATTATTTTAACTACCAAATACTTATTATTATTTTTTTTTGTTTTTTTTTCTTTTTCATCTCTCTTGTTCGTCATTAATAATCATTACTTGTATCTTTTGATATCCGTTACTTATTTTTTGTGTTTTTGTTATTTTTTCATCACGTCGAACGAAAAGTAAACTCTTGCATACGTAAATCTATAAAACGCGTACGTATAAACAAATATCTAATACTCGAAATTTTATATTGGTTCATTAAAAATCATCCCGGCAACGCGAAACTTATTTTCAATTAAAATTTCGTTTTATATTCATTCTTGATGTCAAATAAATATAATCATTTATTTCTATCAATTTCCAAGTAATTATAACAGACGAATAAGTAAAACAACAATTCTTTCAATTTATCCTTAAAATCAATTGAATAAATACAAAAATAATATTAACGGTAAATAAATCATAATATAATACAGATGATTAATTATTATTATTAATATCAAATGTGATTAATTTTAATATAATAATAAATAAATCGTAAAATATAAATTTTAATATTATTTTCAGCTTATTATTAATTAATTACTGTCAAACTGTCAAAATTAATATATATATAATATTAATATAATATATAATATAAATAATAATAAAAATTTAATAATAAAAAAAATAAAAAAATAATAAAAAATAATAAAATTAATATAATATATATATATAAATAATAAAAATATAATATATATATATATGTTCCTTCTCCCTATTTAGAAGACACCGTGTAAATTCTAAACCAAATCGAATATGTATTCGAAGATGCTTTGAATACCATTACCACATCCTCTTCTCTCCAGCTTTCCCTATCAATTGAGTCTTTGGTATTAAACCGATTCATCGTAAAGTTGTTCGCATGCACGAAATCCCATAAAGCTTTTCCGTGATGTAGAAACATCGTTGGCTTCCCCTTTTACAACCACTACTATCATACTATTCTACGAATGATCCAGATCGGTTTAATCCGCTCGAAAACGATAACCAGGAACGTTAAGGTAATCGGAGCTTATCCCTATGACTAAATCCTTTATAAATCCTCTTCAGGTAATATCATCCTCAAACGTTCGAAGGACATAGAGAATTGCGGGAAGTGGGGGGGAATGGGAAACCAAGGAAATGAAACCTCGTGCAATTTCCGTGTCTTTCTAACTATCGATATTATTGTTAATAAGAAAGTACCACTTTTACTATAGAAAGTTTTCGATGAGGTTTCATTATTAATCATATGTACCACACTCATTTGTTAAGTATTACATAAATGTATTTTTTCGAAACGTTTATTATTAAAATAATATTTATTTGTCGGTTAAAAATATTTATTCAATTAAGAGTTATGCCTTTTGTATTAATTATGTAAATACGATGACGAGGTATAATAAGTTTTTATTTGAAAAGAAAAAATAAAAAGCACAAATGTATATAAAAGAGATTTGAAAATAACAATATCGCGAATAAGTCTTTTTTAACAACGTTTAAATATCACAGAAAGATTTAAACAAGTTTGAGAATTTTTCTCGAGCACGTAATCGCGTTTGAAAGGTCTTATATATGCGCATGCATACGTCATATGTGAAGATATTAAGCGAATGAGAACTGATAGTTGACTGTTTGCGTTTAATTTCATCACTTTAGTTTCCTCGTTTCGACAACTTACAATTAAACCCGAGTTATATTGTACTGTAACTTGAAAATTAATAACATTGATATCACATACATGAGTTAGTGTTCATTGTTTAATGTTTAACTATGAGAACGTACTTGCTTGAATTGTAAAAAGAACAAACGTGTGATTACGTAACAGTTACCGTACATATTTTTTTATTAGAATTACGTGAACAAAATAAAAAAAAAACAAAAAGAAAGGAAAAATTTTGATTTCAATTCTATCAACGTTTATTTCAGGTAATAATTATTAATAAAAAAAAAATATAAAAATTGTTATTATATTTTTTGTTTGTTTCTCATCATTAAGTTCGTTCATGTTATCAAGAAAAAAAAAATGTTTATATTATAAAGATACGTGCAATGCAATTATAAAGATATATGTTTAATCAACAGGTCACAGGTTAATTTAGATTAACTGTATATGTAAAAAGAATACGATCCGAGTAACGTGATCAACTCTTATCAAAATCTATTTGAAACAGCACACGCATACCGGAAAGAGCAATGAAATTCTACGAGAGAGAGGAGATAGGTGTACCAGGTACGACGGTACGAACATAAATGAAACTCAAGGTTAGTATCCGTTGAGCTACGAGAATGAAGGAATGTAACGAAGGAAGAACACTTTCATGCATAACGATAAATATTAATAATTTTATATTGCGTTTTTTCTATTTTAATAATATGATTTCTATTAATAATAAAATCTTATTTTACATTGAAGTATTAACGATAAATTAATATTCGCGCAAATAAAATTCTTTTTTATATAAGAAGAATTTTAAGAAAAAAAATATACATATTGTAATAAAAAAAATAATAGAATAAACTGCAAAAAATTTGAATTAAAAATAATTATTTCCTCAATAACGGACTACAAAATAATAATAATAATATAAATACAAGATAAATGCGTATACGTATGCATATAAATGCGCGGATAATTACACCCTATAATAAAAAATCTGCATCTACAATAAAAAAAATAAAACAACGAGGACGAGATTTACGGACAAAAAATTACTCCCGAAATAAGAGATAAAAAAAAAAAGATAAATGATTATTCATCCTGATTACAGTACGATAAGCGATTATTTTACGGCCTCTTTTTTTCAAACCTTTCTTTGAGCCTATTTCAAAAGGAATTACCATCGTCTCTCGTCAATTACACACACACACACCATATATACACGCACGTATACATTTTTTAATATACATCTCTTAAGTGAAGTATAATACATATATAGAAAGAAACAGAACGTGATCCTAAACAGTATCCAAGAGATCCAGAGGATCGTAAGTGAGTATTAGTGGTAGCCATGAACACACACAGACACACACGCATGCATTCACGCATGCACGTACGCATGTATACATTTTTAAATATCCATCTCTTAAGTGAAGTATAATATATATGTATATATATATACATCCTAAATGAGTATTAGTGATACACACGAACATACATACACATGCATGCATTCACGCACGCACGTACGCATGTATACATTTTTATTATATATGTATATATATGTAGAAAGAAACAGAACGTGATCCTAAATAGTATTCCAGGGATTCGGAGGACCGTAAACGGGTAGTAGTGGTAGACACGAACACACACACATAACACATGCATTCACGCACGCACGTACGCACGTATACATTTTTAAATATCCATCTTTTAAGTGAAGTATAATATATGTATATATATATATACATCCTAAACGAGTATTAGTGGTAGACACGAACACACACACACATGCATGCATTCAAGCACGCACGTACGCACGTATACATTTTTAAATATCCATCTCTTAAGTGAAGTATAATATATATGTATGTATATATATACATATATAGAAAGAAACAGAACGTGATCCTAAACAGTATTCCAGGGATTCGGAGGACCGTAAACGGGTAGTAGAAGGTAGACACGCGCATGCACACGCGTACGCACGCTCTCACGTTCCACCCGGGCCGTGACCCGACTGCGCACGAGCCGAGGAGAATTCCATCGTGAAAAGGGCTTCGCGTGTTACAACTACAAACTAACATCTCATACAATACACAATATATATATATGACGTATAGAGACCCTACCCATATATACAGATTCACATATTCTGAAAGAAATAAACAGGTATATACACATATATGTGTATATATATATATGTATGTATGTATGTAAATACAGATACATACTTGCTATTAGTCAAGTGAAAGAAGGTAATTGCCTAACAAACAAAGCACCAACCAAGAAGACAATACACACGATGATGTATATCCCTTCTCGAGATCCAAAATCATTTTCTTTCATTTTCTTACTACCTTCTTTTTCTTTTTTTACCAACTCTCCTTTCTTCTTCTTCTTCTTTTTTCTATTGCTTGTTGTGTTACACGTTAAGTAAATGTAATCTTACGTATATTATACGGAAAGGAAACGTATTATTATTATTATTAGGTATAAAAAAAAAATTATAATAAAATTAGTTTCTACGAAATGCATGATAAATTATATCCGTTTATTGTTAAACGTCGATGATTTTCTATCATTTTCAATATAATTTTATCCTACTCCTTTTAATGATATCGAATACTCGTAATGTATACAAAAATAAAAATGAAAAAAAAGGAATCGTTGAATCGTGCTGATGCAAGAGAACGATGAAACAACGATAACAATAAAAAAAAGTATCCGTTAAAATAGTTACATGTATATACGTATATACATAAATACGTTAGTTAATTATACGATGAAGATTTCTACATCGTAATCGTGGGAATATCGTAGACAAGATTATGATAAATGTTATTTAGATATATCTTATTCTTGAATAATTCATCAACGCGTTTCTTTTCCTATCGGGTTTTAAGGAAATAATAGTTAACGAAAGTACAGCACGCACGCACGCACACACACATACACATACACATATGTGAAAGTATTTTATCAACAATTTATATATAAATATACTTATTTATCATATCGGTAAAATGATCTCGATCTTTAATAACAATGAAATTTATTATAATTGAATGCACGTAATAGTTAAATTTATACTAACTTAAATAATAAAAAAGACAATATTTATAACTATAATTATCTAACTGTCAAATTAAGATAAGTAATAATATTGAATGCAAAATTATATATTTACCCTAAAAATGTCTGGTTACAGTATTTCGGGGATTGAAATATACACCTATGCACTGTATATATTATTCATCAAACGATGCACACACACTCGCGCACATTCGTATGCATATCATTTGCATTGCAACGAATCACGCACGCGTATACGCGAAATAAATTGATTAACTCTTATAAGATCGTTGTTACCTATCCCGAGGTAAGAATAAGACTAACAATAAATTACGTAAACAGCTACGAAATACGCACGAAGTACACCGAACATACACGAAGGTCAAAGAGAGTTTGGCAAAAGAAATTTTCGATAGAATAACAACGACAACGGTCGAATGTAATCACTAACCGAGAGAGTAGGATACGTATATACATAAATAAAAAGAAAAACATTAAATGATCGAAAAACAGTTCTTTTCGTAAATTTAATTTCTACGCACACCTCTTCCCTCTTCAGTCGGTTTATCTTCTCTGTTCCGACAAGACGTGTTTCTTGTATCAAGTATTATATATTTTTTTACCTAATTTATCTTCTCATTTATATTAGATACCATTTTTTATATCCTCTTTTTAATAATGTAATAATTAATAATATTTTTAATATACATATATATATAGATATATATATGTATATATAATTAAATATATATATAATAATATATATATAATTAAGTATATATAATTAAAAAAAATTAATATATAATTAAAATTGCAATATACATATAAAAACATATATATATAAATAAGTTGTTTTAAGAATATTCGATCTTCTTTCATACGTTACTGATTATTATTGTTTGATAATAAAAAATCATCGAAAAGAGAGTTAGTTTCCGAAATGATCTCGTCATATAATGGAAATTTAATATTTTATTGAGAAAGCATATAAAAAGAATTTTATTATACGCCAAAAAGGTAGGAATATGAGAAAATATCTAGGTTACATATGAATTCACAAGAGACTTGTGTAGTCAAAGTATGGGCACGTTCAAAGTCGATAAAACAACACGACTAACAGGAAAACTATTTTTAAAGGACAGAAAGAGATAAGAACGAAGATCTACTGAATTTTTCCCCTTCGTTCATTTTATTTTATTTTCATTCTGATAGTTTTCGAAAAAATATAAAAAATACGCAATATATAATCCTTTAAATCAACAAAGAAACTTTATCTCGAGAGATGAGATAAAACTTTAAAAATGAACAAACATATTTTCTGTCAACTAAATTCGACGAATATTTAATCTTATACGTTATCAAATCTCATACTTTAATTACGCTTCTCTTATAAAAATTTATATATTATTTGTTATATCAATTGAAGTACCTAATTCTGTCATAAACAAATCATTTCAGGAATTAACGGATCTGATAAAATAACACCTTTTATATTATATGTATACGTATACATATAAAAAAAAAAAAAAAAAAAAAATATAAAAATATGTAAAGAGAGAAAGCGGAAAAGGGGTGAAGGGGTAGGGGGAGTACTGAAAAGAGAGGGGTCTTTGTCACGATGACCAAGTAGTATTTTTATGTCGAACATAGGGATAGTATCGGGGCTTTATGAGTTACGAGTACGGGAAGTTCTCCACTTACTAACACATAGACAAGAAGAGCGGCAGCAACGACCGTGGAACCTGCCGTACCGGTTTCCAACTGGATTCCGCTCTGTCGTACGCATTGACGGCATAAAGAACCTCGCAGAACGGTGTATTCCTCGATCCTGACCGATCGAGATCCAATCGAGAATAGATCGAGTACCAATTTCTCCTACTTTTAAACCAATTCCGATTTTCCTTAATTATTCGATTACTACGACTAACCTTACCTTTACAATCCGAACTCGGATCACAATCGACAACTCTCCAATTAAACCAAGGTTCCTCTCATTAAACTTCATTTACTACGCTCTGATTAATTTGCCTCTTTCTATCTTTCTCTCTCTCTCTCTCTAACTTTCTATTTTATATTTTTTTTTTCATTTCTTTCTAGACGAAGGGAAAAACAAATTTTACTAAATATTTTCAGTTTTAAGCGACATCCAATTACACTAATATTCAAAGGATTCATTTCATTGGTGCAAACTGTTAACTATTATTATTATTATCTCTCTCTCTCTAACTTTCTATTTTATATTTTTTGTTTTTTTCATTTCTTTCTAAACGAAGAGAAAAACAAATTTTACCAAATATTTTTTAGTAACGTGATTTTCCTTAAGCGACATCCAATTACACTAATATTCAAAGGATTCATTACAAGTGCATGGTGCAAACTGTTAACTATTATTATTATTATTATTATCTATCTCTCTCTCTCTAACTTTCTATTTTATATTTTTTTTCACTTCTTTCTAGACGAAGGGAAAAACAAATTTTACTAAATATTTTTTAGTTTTAAGCGACATCCAATTACACTAATATTCAAAGGATTCATTTCATTGGTGCAAACTGTTAACTATTATTATTATTATCTCTCTCTCTCTCTAACTTTCTATTTTATATTTTTTGTTTTTTTCACTTCTTTCTAGACGGAGAGAAAAACAAATTTTACAAAATATTTTTTAGTAACGTGATTCTCTTTAAGCGACATCCAATTACACTAATATTCAAAGGATTCATTACAAGTGCATTGGTGCAAACTGTTAACTATTATTATTATTATTATCTATCTCTCTCTCTCTAACTTTCTATTTTATATTTTTTTTTCATTTCTTTCTAGACGGAGGGAAAAACAAATTTTACAAAATATTTTTTAGTAACGTGATTTTCCTTAAGCGACATCCAATTACACTAATATTCAAAGGATTCATTACAAGTGCATTGGTGCAAACTGTTAACTATTATTATTATTATTATCTATCTCTCTCTCTCTAACTTTCTATTCTATATTTTTTTTCATTTCTTTCTAGACGAAGAGAAAAACAAATTTTACAAAATATTTTTTAGTAACGTGATTTTCCTTAAGCGACATCCAATTACACTAATATTTAAAGGATTCATTACAAGTGTATTGGTGCAAACTGTTAACTATTATTATTATTATTATTATTAGCACCACCCATAAGCTTGATTTTATGTAATATGCTTGGAAACAAAAGCTTCTACTCGCGATTATCCTGCTCCAATACTTTTATCGATGCAATATGTATACACATGTGCATATATTTATTATAGAGACGTACGTAAGTGTGGGTGTAAATATAGTATACTTATTATGTTTGACTCTTTTATTGCATGCACGTGAATATGCACTGCATAGATGACATTATTGTTCTAAAGTTTTCCGTAGTCATTCATTCGTCATTGTCATCGTTGTATCGATGACGTAGAACATGTCTTATGTTATATAGATGTATTATAAAATATCGATTCTATATCCGTCAACAAATAATCGACTAATAATTCTGAAAAATTCATTATAAAAATCGTAATTAACACCTATACGAGTATATCGTCGTTACGATATATTTTTTCTATTAATTTTCATTATTTTGATTTAGATTTCGTACCAATTTTCGTAATTGGCAGGATTTTATTATTTTGGATATCGAAAATAACTTTTTATCACGTACGTTAAAAATTGCAACGTTAAGATAAAATAAAAATGTCGACACGTGGGAAATATTTTTCGTTCCACTAAAACTACGACGGTCCTTTGAAAAATAAATAAATTAATTAACAAAAAAAAATATAAAATAAAATACACGTTAACTCTCTCGCGATATGGAGTATTTATATATTTAAATTCCGATGTGAATTGCACGTGCGATATTTCGTAAAAATATTTACTTAAATATCGCGCGCGCGATAGTGTACGATGATATTTTTTTCAAAAATCGAACTCTAGTTGCTCGCGCGAATAAAAATTTCGTGGTAATCAAATATTCATTGCAAATAATCGAAGAAGTAAAATAATATATAATGCGTTACGCTCGATAGAATAAAAAGCGTGTTTTCCTGTTTTAATTAAAATCTTATCGGTTAAACGTACATTTTAATTTATGTCTCACGCAAACGATCGATCAATGACTTACAAAGTATTACCAAAGTAGTACCAGCAACGTATAACACACGTATAACATATGTATATATGTGTCTATACACGCTTGTTAAAAAGACGGAAATTTACTTTCAAACGGTGGAAAATTTACCGACCCCACGGAGAAAGTTCTCGATTATCTCGAACAATTTATTTCCTGATAATGTTTAGAATTATTAAATAAAAAAAAAAACAATAAGACCAAAAACAAGATCAATCCGTAAATTTATATTCTGTTCGTTAACATTCGTATCATTTCTTGCATTTAACACGTTCACGCCGGAGTGACCCACCGGTGGGTCACACTTGACTGTTCCGCGGGGCGCGTTTTTGTATCTTAAAAAACGTTACACCACTAAAAAATATTAATTAAAATTTATTATCAAAGGAAAGAAGAAAATTATAATAATAAATGACTTAAGCCACGTAAATAAAAAAATTTTCTCGAATAAATAGAAATACGAAAAAATCACGAGATTCGTTGTAAATAAAAAAAAACGTTGAAACGCGATTAAATCGATAATCGAAATGGAATACAATTTTAGTTGGAAACTAAAAAAGCTTGATATTATTTTTCGACAATTATTTAAATAGATCATCGTAGATAATTTTCGGATAAAATCGTATACGATATATACGTTCGTAGTTTCGTTCAAAACTCACAACAACCTTATGATTTCTCTCTCGTATACGATAGCATTCACTTTGCTCGAAGTGAAAGTCGAATTACTGTACACCGTGATATATAGAAGGTGTCCCGATGACATCTTCGCGAACGATCGACGATAAGGAATGGCATTCGTTTTCGTCGACGATAAAGCAGTTAAAGAAAATAGGTTAATAATGTTGAAATGGAAAAAAAGTATTCCCGTTAAACTAGTATAATAAAAAAAAAAAAACAAAAAAAAGCACGATTAATAAATATATTTGCCAAGCCTCAAAGCATATATTATATCAAGTCTTATCATCTATCATTAATTTAAAAATTATCCGCTTGTATAGGAGCTATTTAATATAATTATATATTGAACGATAAGATATATATATATATACTTGCAATCTTGTTTGAAAAGAAAAATAAAAGGAAAAAAAAATAACAGCGTACAAATTAAGATCGATAGGTGAGAAAATCGAAAATTTTGCAAAGAAAGTTAATTGCTTATGAAATTACATTTCATTTCGATAATAGATACTCGACGTTCCTTGAGACATAATAATTAAAACGATGTATATAATTATACTGCAATTTATTCGGTTAATTTTTATATTCAATTTAAAAATCAACCGTATTATATATAAATGAATGATTAAACAGTGTCTTTTTATGGGTCTTTGGGATATCGTTTCTAATTCGGTCTGTTACCCATCGGAATTTGTAATGTTTTTTATTTGATAGATAGATAGTAAGTAAAGTATATATTTATATACAAGAACTTATTACTTATTACTTTCTCTAGTCTTCAAAATATCATTTCGGATCGTGATTTCTCGTGTACGAATAAAAGGACCAACTAATGCAATTTATTTTGATTGTAAGAGAAAATGATTTCAAAAACAATTTCACACTATGTACTAAACTAATAATTAACTTCTCGACATTTCGATATTAACGGTTAATTATATTGTCGTTATCAACAACAACAACAACAAAATAAAAATTTACTTTCATGAAATCATTATTTTTGTCATTAATTAATAAAGATACGAATAGATGATAGCTTTCCTGTTATATTTTTACGTTTATAATATTACTCCTTTTTTTTTTTAAATCTCGAAAGAACGACGATCGAAAGGATCTTTACGAGGAATAAATATAATATACACGTACGTACCAATATATGTGTAAGTATACTTATTCGTGATCGCTTTCGTGCGATTAGAAAGCACGGAGAAACCTCTCTTTCGATCCTCGCAATAACAATAATGATTACGCTTTGAAACGTTACAAAAGTATTTCATTCGTTTTCGTCGTTGTGTAGGATATATCAGTAAAAATAGAAAGAAGTTGTAATTTTTTCAAATCGATAATGTGTATAGAAATAAAAATAAAAAAAAGAAAAAAAAAGTCATTGAGACGAAGTATCTTAGAGTGCAAGGACCTCACCAGTCTTCTTATATGTATATTTATATGTATATGTATACCTCTATATATACTGTTATAACGGTATCAAGCATCTCCCACCTTATTTTTCACACGACGCCTCTGGTTATAAGGCGCCTTCGTGATTTACTGTTTACCAAGCGGTTGCTGCTCCCTTTTGTAAAAATAGAATTTTATTCTTGATAAGGTAAAAACCGTCCTACGCTTTCTTCGTGCCTTTGAAACGTGTTTAAAAAGTAAAAGAGAGAGAAAGAGAGAGGGAGAGAGAGAGAGAGAGAGGAAGAAAGAAATAAAATAAAAAAATAAAAAGAAAAGAACGTGTTAAGACTTTCAAACTAAGAATTTTCTGTATTCGATTATCATTCGAAATAACTCTCTCTCCTATTTTACGATTCCTCGAGTTCCTCGACCAAGGATTACAATGCTTTCAAATCATAGGAATTTAACATTAACCCTTTCGCTTCGAAGAACGTGTATATATATATTCGACGTGATCCAATAACAATCGTTTGCGTAAAAAGATTAAAGTCGAGTATTCGATAATATTGTATATGCTTTCATTATTATATATTTATGGACAAAATTATTTGATTCTTTGTATTATTTGTAATAATTTTCAAATTAGATATAATAAAATTTGGATTATACAATATTTGGAAACGAAAATACTCGATTATGTATTTCGTACGTATTTTATTTTAGGCTCGTATTATTATTTTATTACCACGCATGTGATAAAAGATTCATTTAAATTTTTTATTATTAATTATTTTTATTTTATTTTATTATTAATTATTAATTATTTTTATTGTATTTTATTTTTAACTTTTTTGTTTGTGTGTTGCTTTTGTAAAAATGATTTTTTCTATACTGTATATCTTAAACATTAGGGAACAAGAAAAGTATTGATACGGAATTTGAATTTTTTGTGTAACATTTTTTTTCAAAGATTATAATTCAAAGTTAGGTGATAATCCAAGTTGAGGTTCGAAGTTGAGGAATTCGAATTTTTCGCGTAACATTTTTTTTCAATGATTATAATTCAAAGTTAGGTGATAATCCAAGTTGAGGCATCAATGAGCACATGTAAAACAATAATAGCAAAAGACCGTGTAAATTTGCACAGCGTCAGGGACTCGGAATAATCCTCCGTTTGTTGGTTAAGCCGAGTTTAAGCTTTCTCTACAACGTTGAAACAAGCATAATAAAGTTTATCGCGTATGACTACGAGACGATTGACAAGATTTTACGATGAAATAACCCTGGCGTTCGATTTTCTCTTCTAATTCTCAAAAATAATATATTAATCTCGAAAGAAGATATTTCCAATCTTCTTTTTTTCTTTTTTTTTTTTAATTTACGTATCCTGAAAAATATAAAAATATATACAAGAAATCGCGTAATTTAAATAAATTTATTTAATTTAATTTTTCTGCATATATGTAACAAAAATTCTAATACGTATTCCCATTTAAATTTTCTATTAAAAGTATATAAAGTAGAAAAAAGAAAAAGAAAAAAAAAGATAAATAATTCAAAGCACTTTTGAAACGAATAGAAAGCTATTTGCTCGAGAACATTTTAAGACGAATATGTGGAAGAATCGTAGAAGCATTGAAAGAAGTATATTGTACACTTGAAATCGATATCAATATATGAAATGGACCACTCGCTATTCAGATCAAATGCATACATATGAAAAAGAGATAGTGACTCGATGAGAAAAATGTCTTCAAGATTAAGATAGAAGAGGGACAAGAAGAAACGATTCGTTCATCTCTGTACATATATCACATATACATACAATACAAACATAAATATATACATGCATATATAAAAATACAAATAGACAAATATGTGCATGTATGTATATATACAAAAAATAAAAAATACAAATATATGATAAAAAGAGATATAGACATACACACGTACATACACACGTACATACACACGTACATACACACGTACTTACACATATAAATTACATAAATACGTGTGTATATATATATATAACATAAATTCATACATAAACTCGTTTTGTTCCAGGCGAGCGCTTAGGTCAAGGACTTTAAAAAGATCGGTGGTAAATATATAATATAAATCGAGAAAAATATTCGCAATTCGTCCGCTTACTTTCTCTCTGCTTGACGACCGTATTATTTATTCGTATTCGTAATATGCGAAGAATGCCTGGCACGCGTTCATTGAACGGAATAAAAAGATCGATGGACGAGCTCATATCGAAACGGTGTAAGTGAGTGAATATGTGTGTGTATATATGTGTGTGTGTGTGTGAGTGAGTCGTTAAACTACTCGTCGAATTGAACTGTCATCCCCTTTTATGCAAAACCTTCCGGTTCTCGATCCAGGAGAGATTAGAAAGCCTCTTATACGGAAGTGCCTCGTGACACGATTTAAAACAGAGGAAATAAAAAAAAAAAAGAAAGATAATACGAATACAAAACGCGTTACGTACGATCGATCGATCTTCTTCTTCGTCATCATCATCATCATCATCATCATCATCTTCTTCTTCATCTTCTGCTTCATCTTCTTCATCTTCGTTTCGAAACCAAGCAAAAGAAGATGGAGAAACACCGTCACGCTCGAACACGTTGAATGATTGTGCTTTTAACATTATTTTACTATCTAACCTATCTAACTATCTACCAACGATATCTAAGCAATATGATTGGATAATATAAAACGAATTCGTCGTTATTTTTATAATACAAATTTTGACATTTAATAATATTTGTTAATTTTGTTTAAACATTACGCGTTTTTTCTTGTTTCTTTTTGTTTTTCTAAAATATTCCTATCGTCAACGATGTTTCGTTTATTCCTAACTTAAAATTAAACGCGAACTAAAAATAAATATGAACGAATATTGACTAGTTTTATAAAAATAGGATAGTATATGTGTAATACGTTTAAATGAAACGAATTATTTCTTTCACAAAAGAAAAAAAAAAAGAAAAAATGCAATGAGGAAAAAAACTGTTTTTATTTCGCTCTCTCTCTCACCACCCTAATTTTCTTTTTTTTTTTATCAAGTTCGATATGTCACGTTTCGATATTGGAAATTTTACAATGTTGTGTGACAAAATTCGCATACCTGTCTTATCCAGGACATGAATTAAACACATCCCGTCATTTCGTAATACGCGAGATAATTGAAAACGTTCCAAAAAAAAAAAGAAAAAAAAAGAATATCTCTCTCTTTGAAACGCGTCAAAAGAAATAAGGTAAACGCGGTGAAATATTATGATGATCATTGAAATTCAAAATGCGACGATGCGTTACTCAAGGATCGAAACTTCTTTGAGTTACAACGAAGACCTACTTATCGAATGAATAAGATACGACTTCATTTTCATTTATTTTCGTTTGCGAAATTCTTAATCGGACAGCAAACGCGTTATTTTTTTAGCACGACAAAAAGATACGTAAATATATACATAAATACGCATAAGAATTAAATATTTTATTCTAACTCAACATAATTGCGATACTATCGCAAAATACGCGTAATTATCTTTCGCGTGTATGTATATATATATATGTATATGTATGTACGTGTGTATGTTTACACTCGTAAAAAAAAGGTACAACAAAATTTTCGGCGAAGTGTAAATAAAAGTCGTGCATTTTTTTTCTCTTCCTATCTCTTCTTGTTTTATTAAAAACTATCTCATATAGACGTATTCAAAATTGATCTTATAAAAATTGAAAGAATTTGTATCGTAAATAGGGGTAGGGGGGAAAGGGTGTTTAAAAGTACAAAAACAGAAAAGAAATAAAATAGAACCAATATGAGGAAAAATGTCATCCAGCATCCAGTTTCGTTTAGATTCGTCAAGAAGAAGACACGAAGAAAGAGCGAGTATCTCGTATCGATCGGAAAGTCTGTTTCTAATAATGGGAGCGACCAAAGAGAAGACTTACGAGAAAATATTCGTGATTCTTGTGACATTGGCGTGGCAGCCAAGCGGATAAATACACCAGTAGTAACGATAGCCGCCGAAGTTACGTCCTCGTTATTGGATCTTGAAAAAAGATTCTTAACAGCACACACACGTTAATACATTGGAGAGAAAAAGAGAGAGAGAGAGAGAGAGAAAGAGACAAACGAAAGTAAAGTAACACAAATAAACTTACATTTTTGATCCGCGACACGGGCCACGGACCACGACTGAAACATATCACAAGCTTTCATCGCTACTAACCTCTTGCAGCGCTACCATCGGAAGAAGTAAGAACTAACAATCAAATCGATGATCAGCAAATAACGAATGTTTTAACCGATCGCATCACTTTTTTTCAATCATTTTAATAAATAAAAGTGATCGATACGAATTTAATACACCTTTACGTGCAATTGTTTCTAAATTTTTTACTTTAATTCGTTACTCGATAAAAATTTTCCTATAATAGGTTAGAGGTGGGGGTAGGGGGAAGATTTTTGAAAACAGAATAAGAAATTAAAAACAAGAAGAAATCGAGATCTAGAAACTTATGATTTTATTTATTAATTTATAACCTGTCGGCTTTGGATACTGCATTTTTTCCATAAACATTAAACATTTGTTTTTAAACTGATCAAGTTAAATATACACCATAGTATTCGGATAATTAAATTTAATCAATATATGTCAATATCAATTTACCCCAACTTTTCTGATAAATTTAATTTTGAAATAAGAAAAAATATTGTAATAATTTAAAAATTTTTTATAACGTTAAAATAAACAAATCGTAAAAAGAAATAAAACGGAATCATCATAAGATTATCTTTATCCACATGCTCAATAAATATTAATTCATAAAAACTCTCTTTGTCTTTATTATTATTAAAATCTTTAGAAATTAAACAATTACTTGAAGCTTTATTTGTGTGTATTCTCTTTCAATGTTTGGAGTAATCTATTATATACTAAACTTGGTGCATGAATAGCAAAGAGAAAATCAAAATGATTAAATTTCTTATATGGTATCTTATAAAGATCCACGAGATATTTTAATTCCTTCGATAAACGAAGAACATCCTGAAAAATAAAACAGAATAAACAATAAAAAAACAATAAGTCGATTTTTTTAAACATTTGAATACATATTACTTACCGTGACATCCGAAAAATAGTCGTTTTCAGCATAATATGCTGCTATAGGTACATTAATTTTCGACGTGTCATAATCAGGAGGTGTTACACTGTTATAAACTTTTAGATTTTCTATCGGTCCGTAATCATACTGTCGAAACTTATCAGATAATATTATTTGTTTATAATGATTTATCGTCTTATAAGATGTACTATCAGGTGTATGACCCATAACGACAGGTAGTAACGTCTAAAACAATGTAAAAGTTTAACATATGTCTCTACATTAGTTTAACTGTTACAACTTACAAAATTCATTTCAGCTCTATCGAATCCAACAAGAGTACTCATTACCGTAAAGCATATTTCATGTGCAATTGAACCACTGTCGCAAAAATATCTAATAACAGGCATGACTATATCGTTTAGTGGAAGAAATTCATTTTCACCAAGTTCATGAAAATTCCACTGGAAACACATTTAATTTTTTTTTTAAATATATACACACTTCGATTTATTTCAAATAAAGATAAAAGTTAATATTGGATACCATTAAACTAGTTGTAATAGGAGCTATAATATCTATGGGACTGTTTAAATGACCCATGTAAGCAACTGGAGCCAAACTAAACATCAATTGAACTTTTCTAGCAATATCTGGTCTCATGATGGACATTACATAAAATGATGTTGTTCCCATAGAATGACCGATATATGTCAAATTGCTTTGTTTCAGATTTGTAATATACGATATCATTGCTGGTAAGTCGTATATACCCAATTCGTGAAAACTATTAGAAAATATATATATATATAAAAAATATATTATATAAATATATTATATAAAAATAATTTTTATTAAATATATAAGAATCCATCGAACAAAACCGAAACTCTTCCTGTTACCACAAACGTGTTATACCTGCTAATAAAACTCTACAATTATTTGGAAGTAAAAATATAGAAGCAAAAATAAGTATACATACGAAAATTCCCAAAAGTTAGGATCTGCTGTTGACATATTCACGTGAGCTTTTGTATAAACGTTACCACGAAAATTACCAAGCCATACGTCATATCCATTATCAGCTAATTCAAAAGCTAATGTAAAACAAAATGAATACATTTTAAATTAGTAATAACAATCCTTCGACGAACAATAGAATTAATATTTTTATATATGAGCTATTAGATTAAATAAAATTTAAATAAAATGTGTAGTAGTTTAATAATTTCATTGCTTTTAAGAACCGTTTAGTAAATGAAACACAAATTTGCAAATTATTAACAATAAGATTCGCGTAGAACTTTAAAGCAAAATTACAAACATTTCATTTCTAACAAAAAACTTGTCGCGACGATGATTGAAACAGTATAATTAGAGAATATTAATAATTATAATATTTATTCGATATATTATTACGTATAAAACGGGAAAATTAAATTATTAAGTAAAGATATAATAATTTAAAAATAAAATGTGCAAAATATATACCAAGAGCATGTTTTGGACCGTTGAGTACCCAATGAACGGAACTGCAAAGTATGCCATGTTGTATCAGAACGGGGTGAGATTTTGGTTTCCCTGGAATTCGATGTAGTGTCAAAAGATAACCATCCTCCGTTGTTATGAAATGTGCCTCAGAAGGATAACCATATCTTTGTATTATTTGTCCCTAAAGATATTAATAATATTAGACAAAAATGTACTGAAAATAATTAATTGAAGTTCAAGCGTTTTCAATGAAAATGGTGATTGAATGAAACGATCTAATTTAATTTACGTTTCTTGTAAAAAAAAAGAAAAGAACTTCACTTCACAACAATTTTGTAAATTATTTGTTGAAACATTAAGAATATACCCGATGTTCACACACTGCCGGAAACGACACCGTTTTTAGCACTTTTTTGACGAATATTTTAATTATACGAAAATTATAATATAAAAATCACCGTTGAAATTACTGTTTGAATTATATTACCCCACGATGAAAAAGATTTATAGAAAATAATTAATTTGATCAAAATGAAAAATGCTCTGGGAGAAAAAAAAAAAAGGACATTAAATACTAACAGTGTTGAGATCAATGTTCGGATCATATTTTCCATTACTTCCATAACGACCGATTGATAATATATTATTAACCACTTTATAAATTGTTAATTCACTTGTATTGGATGCAGTCAAATGAATAAAACCGTAAACAATGACGAGATGTAAAAAGATTCTTTTCATTTTTACTACAATTTGAATGTTTTTTAATTTGTATTTTTTCTAACGCATAAAAATTTTACCAACAGATCAAAAAATCAAAAAAAAATTTCATACATTTGTTATACGACTAGCATTTAACGCGACAATTGTTCAACTATACCATTTATACCGAAACAGAACGTTTATAAATGCGCTATCGTGATACTTTGCAAAAACGAAACATCTAATTATGCTCCAATCAACTCGCATCACATAAATCATTAAATATCGGCATATATCTCGGATTCTCATCAAACATTGGACACGTACAATAAAATATAATATTGACAAGAAGAGAACAATGAACGTATACCGCTTACATTCCTTTATTTTATTATAAAAATTTTGGTATCGTTTAATAAACGTGCTGTATCTCAATTATTATAAATATCACATCATATCTTTAATTTATTATTTTTACGCAAAGTATTGCAGACGTCAAATCATTTCATGAAGCTTTCACATATCTTAAAAAACCTTAAATATTTACAATGTTTAAATAAATATTGTTTTATCTAAATAAGATTATTTTTTTATATTTGCACAAATTGATGATAATTTATACAATGCTGGTATGGGGGAACTTTTATTTTTTACTATCTCCAATTTTTAATTAAAGAAAATATTATGAAATAATATATTAATTATAATAATAATTAATTATATAATAATTATATAAATATATATATAATTATATATATTATATTATATAAATATATAATAATTATATATTTTTTTATATATTTATTATATTAATTATATATTATATATATATTTATATATTAATTATATATTATTATAAATAATAATTATATATTATATTATATAAATATATATTATAATATAATAATTATATAAATATTATATTAATTATAATAATAATTAATTATATTATGAAATAATATTATTAAGTAATATTAATGTGTGATAATATTGTATAAGTAGATATATATTTTAAGAAATCTTTTTTTTTTATTTATATATTTCACTTTATATTACTCGGTCCTACTTTGTCAATTGACGTTTATATAAGGAAAAATGCATGTTTCTCCAAATATATATTTATACTTAATGATGCATGGAATCTTTATTACTGTCAAAGTATATTATTAAGATTGCATAAATACCCATTGTAACAAAAATTGTTGTTGATAAAAAGAAAGCGAATAATTTCAAGGTTGCTCTTCAATAGATAAAATTTATTACGCTTGTAAAATATTTTTATTTCCAATGTACAAAATTGACCTATTCATTCATTTTCATTACTTGATCTTTAAATCTATGTGATCATTATTTTATATTATATTATATAATAAAAAAATAAAAAGAATTAAGAATACCTAGAATTATGAACAATTTATAACAAAGGTTGTGACAAAAAATTGTTTTAGAAAAAATATTTTATAAAAATAATACAGATATATATTACATATATGAAGATATTGAAGAAAACATGAAAATTTATATGCATCTGTAATTGTCAAGAATGCTTTTTCTTTTTCTTTTTTCTTCCTATTTAATAATCAATATATTTTATCTTCTTTCATTGTACGTAGTATTCTACTATAAACTAATTTCGGTGCATCAATAGCCCACATGAAGTCGACGTGATTAAACTTTTCAAATGGTACTTTGTACATATCCACGACGTTTGTTAATTCCTTTGATAATTTAAAAACATCCTAAAAACGTTAAAAATTTTATGTAAGAACAATAAATAAATAAATAGTAAATTTGTGATTGAATATTACATACCTTAACATCAACTAACCAATCGTTTTGGGCATAATATAATGCTATAGGTGTTCTAATTGTAGAAATATCATATTCAGGTGGTGTAATACTATTATACATTTGTAGATTCCTTTTCACGCCGTAATCAAATTGCCGAAACTTAGCGGAGTTAACTTCTTGCAATAAATGTATTATTGTTTTAGTTGAACTTCCAGCTGGCGCATGAGACAAAATTACCGGTAGTAACGTCTAAAAGTGAACAAAATATATTTAATATCATCAGAATCTTTTTAAATAATAAATAATCAAAATATAAAACTAACATTATTCATTTGAGCTTTGTCGAATCCAGTAATTAAAAATACTACGTTATCACATACTGCAGCTCCCAGTGAACTCAAATCGCAACCATATTTAACCAAAAATTGTAATAAAAAACTTTGTGGAAAAAACTCATTTTTTCCAAACAAACGTGCGAGAAACTAGAAAAAGAAAAAAGAAGAAAACGTTCGTTAAATATATATATATGTAAATCTCTTAATGAATTATATATGGATATTAAAAAGTAAGTAAAGATTACCTGTAAATTATTAGAAAAAGGTGCAAGATATCGTACAGGACTTTTCATATGACTGAGATAAACAGCTGGTCCGAGACCAAACATCATTTGAACATTGCTAGCAATATCAGGTCTCAAGGTGGACATTACATAAAATGCTATTGTTCCCATAGAATGACCGATGTAAGTCAAATTGCTTTGTTTCACATTTGTAATATACGATATCATCGCTGGTAAATCGTATATACCCATTTCGTGAAAACTAATATGAAAAATATTATAAACAAAATATATTTATAACTGAAAAATATATTTATTTTATAAAAATACCTAAAATCCCAAAATGCAGCATCATTCGTTGACAAACTTTTATGTGCTCTTGAATACGTATTACCGCGAAAATTTCCAAGCCATACGTCATATCCATCGTCGGCTAATAAATAAGCTAAATGATAAATAAAATAATTATTCGACAAAATGTAATAAATTTGTAATAATCTTAAAAAGATATCGTATTTAAATGTTTACAGTAATTTCAAAAAATATATATAATTGTGTATACCAAGAGCCTTCTTCGGACCAGAAATTACCCAATCTGCGGAACTTGCTAATAAACCATGTTGCACTAATACGGGATGTGAATTTGGTTTCCCCGGAATTCTGTGAAGCGTCAAAAGATAATCGTCTTCGGTTGTAACGACATGTACTTCAGAAGGATAACCATACTTTGTTATCAATTGATACTGAAATAATTATCAACAAATGTAGACCAAAAATACAATCTTATATTATAACGATATTATTCTACAATTTCGTAACTTTTAAAGAATAGTGTTTTTTTCTTTTCTTTTTTTTTTTTTAAAGAAACAAGTCAACTTAATAGTTTAAAATTAAAATCTAATAGGATATAAAGAAACTCTAGATGTTATAATTATTAGTCATAAAAAATGTATGAATCACAACATATTTTTATTTTAACTCATTGTAAGATGATAAAATTAACTTCCATGTAAATTATTTATGAATCATTTATCATTTGCGCTCACTCAAAAAGCGTAAGAATTGCATTAATTATGAATAAAAAATTGTATGTGTCAATAGGAATAATAATTAAAAAATATAAGAATCACTCGTTGTTCTCCTAAAATTTATTAATGTCAATACTTACCGTATTAAGATCGATATCCGGATTTTTTGGTCCATTAAAATTGAAATCAAAATAATTACTGAATTTAAACTCGTTGAATTTTGTATTTTTTACAGAAGTATCCTCCAAAGATGCGACCAAATTAACAAGAATGTAGATGGTCCAGAAATATACGAAAATGATCCTCATCTTGATAAAGGAAATTAAACGAGAACTACAATTTTAGTTCAACAAAATGATATTGAATAATATTAAAGGCGTTTTTTTTTTTATTATTTACATTATATAAATCAATAAAAACAAAATTGAAAATCTTCGACGTATGCTTTATCTAAATTGATACGACTTCAATGACTACAACGGCAAACGCATTACTGTCGTATTAATCTGAAACAAGAACGTTTTATAAATGTGCAGTCATATTTACTAGCCTAACAAAAAAAAATAACTTATACTTTATGATAATCGTTATCACTTATTGTCGGTTGTGATATAATTTTAAAAGTAAATTGATTTCCATCAAAATAAATTAAAAATAATATAATTTATCGTTACGAATGTTATTTAATAATCTGTTAATCGAAAAACACCTGTTTATAGTAAAATTTATGGACATCTGTTATAGACATCTTTCTTGATAATCAATATGTCATATATATATTTCAATATGAAAAATGAATCATGAATTATGTATATTTATAATCATTATATTATCTATGATCATAAGATATTTTTGAAACGCATTATTTTCAGTGCGATTAGTATTATATTAGCAAATAAAAAAATTTCGCAATTTCCCAATAAAGTAAAAGTTCTAATGCTATATAACGACATTTCTTTTTATCGCATCACATATCATTTTGTTGTTTTTACCGTTTTATTAATTGCATTTTATAATCGCGATAACGTAAACCTACGATTTTAGACTTTATACTTCTGGTTTTTTTTTTGTTTGTTTAATTTGAAAAACAATAAAGTATTGAAATTGGGTTGAACGGTTTATCGTTACCGTCTCTATTCCTATTATCTAACTTGATGTTTTCTTAATCTGTTTACATTTACCGAGATAATACTTATTTCTTAAGAAACAAAAATAGAACAAAAATCATTTCAAATTTCCGAAAGATATAATATTTAATCAAAAATTGAAAAAAAGAAAAACAAACCCGAATGAGAAAAAATACCTCGATTAGTTTAATATTAAAAAACTATTGTATCCATTCATTGAAAAAATTGAAATTATTCGTTAGAAAAAATATAACATATTCTTCAATAAACATAATTAATCTTCTTCGAATACGCGAATGTGTTTGTGCAATAACATACAAAATAAATTGAATTTGAAAAAATCGACGAGATGTTTCATCCAGAGTCTGACCTCGCTCGTATCTTTATCTCGTTAATAGATGCAAAATGATGAAAAGCACATTGAAAAAAGCCTCGAGTACAAAGGATTAAAAATGCATACAATCTAAAGAAAATAAGATCATATACATAGGTTTAGTAAACTTACAAAAATTTCACACAGTATGTTTCAGTTTAAATTCGTTAAGATAAAAAATAAAAAATATCTTCACATTGAAAATTACATTACATACACATACAAAGAAAATATTATTATATTAAAGATGCAATTGCTTCCATTAATATCTTAAAAATGTCTTATCATTAAATGACTTCCTCGCACGAGCACTATTGTATATGAATGATAAAATAAAATAAAAAACTTAATAATATTCACATTTTAAGCACATATCATAAATTATATAAAATTTTATTACTCTATTGATGAAAAAATATTATGTCTTTGTCGAATAAAAAGAAAGTCATCGGTTGAGTGATAACAAATCGGTTGGTAACTATTTTAAAGTGAAACCAAAGGATACAGAACTACATAAAAGCTCAAAAATCCCCTTTTTTATCTGACCAGATTCATCTTAATTGCTACCAGAACCACCAGTGGGCGATAGTAGGTACTTAACGCGATTACAGTATAATACTATCAAAAAATACAGTATTCTTTGATGGTATAATATGATAGTATATGATATATTCTTTGATAATATATATAGTATAGTTATATTATAATAGAATTTAAAATAATTATATTTAATTTTTAGTATATAAACATGTGTGCATTCAAAAATGCATTTATAGATATTCTATAATATATATATTTAATATATATTCGTCCAATTTTCGACTCCGGATTTTCGTCAGAATATTTTACACAGATCGTGGTATTATAGTATTATTATTTATACATATCAGATTTATATATAGTGAATATTAGAGATAGATCAATCTTTTGTGTATCTATGAATATGTACAATATTTTTCTTATTCTATCTTTATGCTCTAACTACCTTTCATTGCACGTAGTATTTTACTATAAACTAATTTCGGGGCTTCTATAGCCCACAAAAAGTCTATATGATTAAATTGTGTATATGGTATCTTGTATAGATCGATGACATTATTTAATTCACTTGACAACCGCTGAACATCCTAAGGATAAAAAGAAAATAGACATAAGTATGTATGTATAGGTATTTATTGTGTCATTAGGTGTTACGTACCTTAACACTTGCACACCAATCATTGTTGGCATAATATAATATTATTGGTACTGAAATTTTAGATGTATCATAATTGGGTGGCTCCGCGCTATTATAAATTTTTAAATTTTGCTCCAGTCCATAATCAAATTGCTGAAACTTTCCAGATTGTATTTCTTGTGCATAATGTACTATTGTTTTAACCGAAGCACCAGCTGGTATATGTCCAAAAATTACTGGTATTAATGACTAAAATGCAATACAAAAATACATAAATGTGTTTCAATTAAAGTACATAAAATTTATCATTCAACATACATTGTTAAATTGAGATTTATCAAATCCAAAAATGGCAAATAATATATTGCTGCATATTTCATGTTCCACATTGTCAATATCACAACCATATTTGGCAAAATACTCTGTTAACTTATCATGGGGGAGAAATTCATCTTTGCCTAAAATATGTATAATCGACTACAATTGAAACAAAAAAATATTTCAGTTCATAAAATGTACACAAATTTTAATTAAATTTCTAATATTAAAAAGGTAGAGCAAGTTACTTTTAAATCATGTGCGAAAGGAGCTAACAAACGTAGAGGACTTTTTATATGTTCCATGTAAGCAACTGGAGCAAGACTGAACATCATTTGAACCCTGCTAGCAATATCAGGTCTCAAGGAGGACATTACATAAAATGCTGTTGTTCCCATAGAATGACCAATGTAAGTCAAATTGCTTTTTTTCAGATTTGTAATATACGATATCATCGCTGGTAAATCGTATATACCAATTTCGTGCCAACTAATATGAAACATATTATTAAAAAAAAACTATAAGTGAAAAATATTGTTTTTATAAAAATACCTAAAATCCCAAAACTTTGCATCATTCGTTGACAAACTTTTATGAGCTCTTGAATAAGTGTTACCACGAAAATTGCCAAGCCACACATCATATCCATAATCGGCTAATATAAAAGCTAAAAAATAAAGTAAAAAGATATATGAGATGTAAATAAAAAAAAACTTAGTAAAAAATTTTAACTTTATTGAGTACAAATAGAAAATAATTTTGAAATAAACATTGTTAACGTACCAAGACCTCTTTTTGGACCAGTGAGTACCCAATCAGTAGAACTTGCTAACAAACCATGTTGCAATAATATAGGATGTGATTTAAATTTTCCTGGTATTCGATGAAGCGTCAAAAGATAACCATCTTCAGTAGATATTGTATGTGCTTCAGAAGGATATCCTTCCTTTTGTATAATTTCTGGCTGAAAAAAATCAATAATAAATGATTTTATTAGAAAATATATTACATTAGGCATGGTAACAATTAATTAATAAAACAATGTAAAATTTTGCAATGTTAAACTATACAATTTTATATATTGTACAGTACAATTAGATAAATGTAAAATTTAATATTTAAGAATTTATACAAAAGTCAAATTCAATTTAGATAACAAGATTTGAATTTGAAAAGCGACATCTATATACTTATTACCAAATTTCTTTCTTAAAGAATAAAAAATAAAAATAAAGAATAAAAAAAAGAACAAGAAAAAAATGTTGGTGAAATATGATTCACATTATATTTTTATCCTAATGATAAGTGTTGCCATTGTTATCTACTAATAAATTATTTAAATGTTATACATTCATTGTTTAGAATAATTATATGTATTAAAAATGTATATACAAGGAAAGACAAAAAATAATACATTTAAATATTAATCAAATAAATATTGCTCCAATCACGAATAGGAAAATTTATATTTTGTTGTTCACATTAATCAAATTTATATTAAAGAAAAATAAAAAGATATTTCTACTTACTGTATTAAGATCGACGTATGGATTATATGATTCATTATTTAAAACACGATGAGTCAATGTCATAAACTTTTCAATCATTTGAATTTTTGGTATAAACACCAAAGTTTTAACCTCAAAGATAAGGGTGGAAATAATGAAAAGGTATATCGTCTTCATCTTAAATCCCAATAAATTATTAAATGTCGCACTTGTTTCAATCCAAACTGATTATGAATCTAACGTAATAAATTTTTTAGAGATTTGAATAGTTTTTAACAATCATTGAAAAGTAATACATAAAATTATACCGGCATATAAATGTAAACAAATATTTACAGATTTAGTTTCTATTATAATGCATTTATATCACCAAATAGACGTTCTCTTTCTGTATTATATACTTATAGCATAATTTACATATTATCATCCACCAAGTTCTCATGCGCAGTATCGAAAAATTAACTTTACTTTTATTAGTAATTGGATTTAATAAAAGAAATTTATTTTTGATAACTTCGATAAAAATTTATATTTTATTTCGATATAGTCATATTTTTAAATTTATTTAAAATAAATTGTATTTAAATAATATATTATACAACAATAAATTAATATACAATACAATTTCCTTGTGTTCCAATATGAACAATGAAATAATAAAAAAAAAGTCTAATGGCGCGAAAATCGTATTTTTTATCTCTCTCTCTCTCTCTCTCTCTCTGTTTATTCGTTTCAAATATTAAATATGATCTACATTGATATTTTTTAACAATTAACAAGTATATTATAAAATTGTATTGATTAAACTTGGTTTTATATAAAAAGAAAAGATACTACAGATATATAAAGAGTAATATATAATACAATATATACATATATACATTAAAATCAATTTTTTATACTTCTATGTTTATTCTACGCTTGGCATTGTTATAATCTTAGTTAATATAACAATCGATTACTTTGTTATACTTTTATTTTCAAATAAATTTCTTCTAATAATCAAAATATTATTATATACAATTTCATCTTCTTTTTTCCATCATATAAATGTTAAATGTGTTTAAGATTTGAATATTTACGCAGTCGTTAAGGAACTACCTTATACGAATGATCTGAGCACATCATCCAGTAGAAGAATAACACAAAAAATATTAAAATACTTAATTCTACTTGACTTGTTTATTATAGCAGGTATGTATTTAAGAAAATATTAATAATTATTATCATTTAATAACGACATAAACAGTAATTAAATAGTAACAGTTTATATTATAAAGGAAAAGCCGACTAACCTCAAAATTTCGTTAATTTAAAATACTAGTTTTTTTTTTTTTTTTTTTTTTTTCATAAGAATGTATAAAAAAGAAATTAAACAAACAAAGAGAAAAATTTTAATTATAATTATTTTTACTATGAATAATCATAATTTGATATTTAATTAATTCATTACATAATATATTTAAAATATAATATATAATATTTATAAAGTAACAATACGTAAGTAGATTATGAAATATTGAGTTAAATAATTAATGACATTTTAATCCAATTTCAGATTATAAAAAGATAAAATAAAATGAATGACTTAACTTTGCCACCTTCTCCAAATTGGTACTTAAATAATATTTGTGCATGTTCCAAAGATGGTACTATTGCATGGGGAGCAAGCAATTTTATTGTAATTACAAGACGTCAACAAAATAACAAGATATTAAATTATTCTATTATTAAAGATGCTCATAAAGAAAGAGTCAATGCATTATCTTTTTCACCCAATTATGGAGATAATAACAAAAATTTATTAGTATCTTGTGGTGATGAACATACAGTGAAGATATGGAATTTAGATAATAACTCAGCAATATTGGCATACTCATATCCATATGTATATATCTTACTGTTTGTATTTAAAACTTTAATTATTAATCAGCTTATACATCTTTTTAATTTTTTTAGAAAAAACAAACTGTTATAGGAGTCGATTGGTGCATCAAAGATCCTAATATAATATATTGCATTAGTAATGATGGTTTATTAATATCTTGGAATGTACCTTCCAATGCTTGTAGGCCAATCCCGCTAGGAAAAATGACAGCAACTTGCCTATCTGCATGTCCACATGATTGTAATCTTGTAGCCGTAGGTTCTAAAGCTGGATTGGTTTATATAGTCGATACACAAGGAACAGGATCTATACGATATAAACTAAGAGGTCATGATGCAGAAATATGTAGTTTATCTTGGTGTCCTGTAGAAAATAATATTCTAAGCAATGAAGAGAATAAAGATTGTCTCTTGGCTTCTGGTGGAAAAGATAAATCTGTATTTTTATGGAGAGCTGGTGGAGATGGTAGATATCAATTGGAGATTATTCTGCCAAATTCATCACTTGAGTCTCGTCACAGTCGAAATAAGTTTAATAAATACTCTGTTAATAATTGGACTAGTGTTTGTTGGGCAGTATCGACACTTTTACTTACTAGTTCATTTTGGGGAGAACTTCTTGCTTGGAATTTAAAATCATTACGTAAAAATAAACCTAAATTGGTTCATTCTCGTCACAATAGATCAGTATTTTTTATTTGTAAAGAACCAAATGTTAATAAAACTAATAATGATAGTTTGGAAATAAATAATACGTAAGTTAAATGAATAATATTTTAAATATGATTATAAATTGATCTGATAGTAAAAATAAAATTTGTATGTATAATTATTTAGAATTACAGTATGGACATCATCTCTAGATCGCAAAATTGTTTGTTGTAATATAAAAGAAAACTGTAATGAAATAGAGTATGATATTACTAGTCAAGGTGGATATGTCTACTGTTTAACTTCTTGTCCTTTAGAAACTTCACTAATTGCGTTTGGAGTAGGCGATGCAATGTTACGCATTTGGAATTTATCCGAACAACATAAAACTTCTCTTGATATTACTACATTATGGCAGAAGATAAAAGGCAGTATAAGATCTGTAAGTTTTTTTTCATACATTATATTATATGATCATATTTAATTCTTCTAAAAATATTATATAATAATATAGTAAATACATACTACTTAGATTGCATGGCATCCAACAAAAGAAAACCTTATAGCTTTTGGAACTTCGGAAGGTCGTATTGGTGTATTTGATACAAATGGTAATAAACCCCCAATTCTATACAGGCAATATTACACAACAGTTGTATATACATTACAATGGGGACCATATCTTGGAAAAGAAAATAATTATACTTTATATTGTTGTGGAGAAAGCGACCTTATATATTATACACCAGACAATCCAAGCCGAGGTAAAAATATAATTGTGATATATTTTATTTTTTTGCAGTAATAATATTGATTTTTATTATTGTTTATAGATCCAACAATCTTAATTAAAAAAAAATGCACCGAATTTTCATGGAATCCAGATTTTTCGTGTTTAGCTGTAGGATTTCAAAATGGGTAAATGTTTCTAAAACTAAAAGTAAAAAGATTTATGCACTTCTAATATTTATTAATTTTACTTTCTTTATTTTGTTTTAGGACAATTCAATTTTATAATCGCAATTTTGAAGAATGCGGTCATTCAATTAGTGCTGTGAATGAATTAGTATATGGTTTGAAATGGCATCCTGATAGTACTACAACAGATTTAACATTCTCTCCTTTTAGAAATTATATGGCTGTAACTCATGATGATTCTATCATAACTATACTTGATCTTTCAGATCTTTTTGAGAAAATAGATGGGATAAACCTATTGACAAAATCAATTAATAAAGTAAATGACAATAAAATGTCTTCAAAAAATATTGGCAAAGTATATGCTATATTAAATGGTCATAGCAAGAAAATTACTAATTGTGCATGGAATCCACATTTAAGTGGATATTTAGTTTCATGTAGTTTTGATTGCAGAGCACAGGTAATTTTATACATTACCTATATTTCTTAGGTTTACTTAGAAATAATAATTATATAAAAAACTTTGTATTTTATATTATATTTTATATTATTATATCAGGTATGGAATGTTGAAAAACAAGAAGTGATAGCAACATTTGTAGACCATCATGGATGTATTTATTCTTGTATGTGGAGTCCCATAGATCCAGATGTAATATTAACAGGATCAGCGGATTTAACATTACGTTTATGGAGAATATCATCTCAGTCAGCCATAATGCCTGAACGAAAGTCTATTTTAAAAAAGAACACATCAGTAAAGAGTAAACAAAAATTAAACGAAGATAGTAACACAGGATCAAATAATCCTCGTGTTGAAAATATAAATACTTCGGAAATAACTACAGAAAAGAAACCTTTAGAATTATTAAAAATTAAAACAGGTATTGAATGAAGCTTATAGTAATATAAAATTATAAAATAATTATAATATATTTATTTTTTTTTCATATTGTAGAGGTATCAACGGCTATTACAAAAGAGGTACAAAAGAAAATGAAAGAAAAAAAAACTTATTTTCCAATTCACTCAAAAATAATGAACAATAAATTAGCTATCCTTAAATCTATTAAATCTCTTATTAAAGATGAAGACAATTTTTTTAGTTCAGAATATCAACTAAAAGAAGAAACTACAGTACCTTCTTTATTTAGTGAAGACGCAGATCTTTCTGAGATCTTTAATATTGAAGGTAAGTATATATTATAGATAAACTATTAAAATATATAGTAATATTTTTTATCATTCTTTTCAGAATCTAGACTTACTAATCAAGGTAATCACATTGAGGTTACAGAGATGAATATGTGGCATAATAATCTTAAAGAAAACTTGGAAATTGCTGTTAAAGAGAAACGTCTTAATGATACTTTAGTTTCACTTTCGCCAAGTCTTTCAACGATGTTAGTTGTGTTTATTTATTCGATTAAAAACAAATATCGATTTTTAATTAAAGATTTATTAAATTTAGTTTTTATTAAAATGATTTATTCTTATATATTTTAGGACATGGCGTGAAATGTGTGAAGCATATGCAAATCAATTGATACTTGAATCAAATCCAACTAAAGCAGTATCATTTCTACTTTGTATTCATAAGATTTACGAAGCAATAGATGTTTTCCAAAATGCACAAATGTACAAAGAAGCTTATTGTCTTGCTAAATTTCAGTTGTATCCTAATGACGAAATAATAACAAAAATACTAAAAAATTGGGCAAAATTTGAATATGGAAAAGGCCATTTTGAAGGTGCAGCACATTGGTAGGTTAAACGAATTTGTTACTTTATTGTACACAATAATTATATACTATTATTAATTTCAGTTATGTAAAACTTGGAGCTTACTCGGAAGCAGCTTCTTTATTAGCACGTAGAAAAGATGTTGACTGTTTAATAATAGCTTCTAAATTAGCATTGTTATCTGATGAATGTGTTTTAAGCAAATCATTAGTAGAACAAGCCTTAATGGAAGCTTTAAAAAATTCAGATATATATATTGCAGAAAATATAATCCAGAGTTTTCCAAAAATTAAGGTAGAAGAATGCATTTTATTGATATTTAATAACTGTAATATATAACACTCATTATAATTTTACAGTATTTAGAGGTGCTAGTAAAAGTATTTGTAGAATTGCAAAAGATAATTAACAAAGATATAAAAGAAAGTACAATTTATGCTTGGATAAAAGGTGAACTTGAAGATGGTGTATTACAAATTTGCAAAGATTATTACGAAGAGTATAAAGATTATTACAATGACCTTTGTCAATATAACTTTAATCAAGTAATGGATAATCAAGCAACAGTAAGTATAATAATGGAATAATTTTGATATTTAAAGTCAAATAAATATGAATTTATTCTCTATTTCAGTTGTGGATAAATGCCAGTGGCCAGTTAGCAATGGCTATAATTTGTGATTCAATGGAAAAACGATTAACTCATTTGATTAATGTATACAGTATTATTTCTAAATTCGAAATATTGCATCGTAATCATGGAAGTCCTTTTATTAAAGTACTTGTATATTTAGATAGTACAAGTCCTGTAGAGGATAATAGCATTTATGAACGAAAATGTTCCCTATCCAAAAGCTTACGTGCTTATTTGTGCGTTGGACTTCTGAATTGGATTGTTGACGAAGATAGTAACGTATCTATAAATGATCAAAGTATGAAAATAATACAGTTAATAGAAGATGTACTTGAAGATATTATTGAAAAACAAACAGTGAGATATTGGTCTGTAACTAACGAAATCTCAAAATTAGAGACTCAAATACTTAGCACTTTAGGTATAACTGTTACGATAAAGTATTTTTGACATTACTTAATGTATATTTTACAATTTAATTTATTTTGTATTATTATTGTAGGTAAAACGCAAAAATTCGATGAAAGTTCAGTTATTGAAGACGAAACGGTTTTAGTGAAAAAGCTTGATAGCATTAAAAACGAAAAGAAACAATTTATTAACGAACGTATAAATTCACCAAGTCCTATTTTAGCATTTAATAAAGCTAATGATTTAATAGATAAATTTTTCACTGAAACTTTTATATCTACGTTTTCAACGAAACTTGAGAAGATATGGACAAATGCTATGTCATAATAAGCATTAATAATATTAAAAAAAAAAAAAAAACAAAATAAAAAGAAGAGAAAGAAAGAGACAAAAAAGAAAATAGATTTTAAACCATGTATATAGAAAATATAACAGGAAAAGTTTTTTTAAATAAATTTTATGCATTTATTTATTTCTATATTTCTTATCTAAAAAAATACATAATAATATGACATCTTATAAATATAAAAATAACATTTCAACACATTCAATTTAGTGAATTTTTATTTTCCAAAAATGAAGTTCTCTATCACTGCCTGCACAAACGTATGGATATTTATAATGCCAAGATAAACCTCCTACAATTTTAACTTTTCCATGTAATATAACTTGTTTTATCTTAAAGTTACTAACTTTTAACTGATTATCAGGTCTTCCAATACTTGCTACAATGTGTTCGTAAGCAGGAAAAAATTTGATTAAAAGACCACCTTCGATATAGAGTGTTCCAGATTCCAATGGTCGACTAAAATAAATATGTTTATAATATTATTTATAATAATATAATCAAGAGATGATCGATTACATAAATAAAATCTTCTTTACCTGGGTCTAGATACATCCCATAAAAGTAATTCTCCAGCTGCTAAAGATACAACTTTCAGTGGATTAGAACCCCAATCCGCAGAGGATAAAGGAAGCACCCCTGCATCAAGTGAAATAATTGCTTGCTGATTTCTAACATTGTACATATGAATTAATCCATTTTTTTCTGCAACCAACAACTTTCCAGATTCTTCACTATGCCAGCATACACTCATCCCAGGTGATGTTAAATGAAATGTTGAAACACATTTTTGATCTTCTTTAATAGCCCAAAGTTTACAAGTATGATCATCAGATGTTGATGCTAATAATTCACCCTCAGGTTCATAAGAAATTGAATTTATATAATCTATGTGCCCTTCTAAAATCTTAAACGAATATAATTTATTTTATATAATTTGATTATATGTTATTATTATTAAGTTTTTTATGAAAACGTACCTCGTATGTATTAATATCATTTAAATTACTATTGTACAGTCGTATTCTAAAATCTGTACCAGCGACACAAAAAGTAAGAATTTTAGGAACGACACTTAGGGTTGTTTCTGGACTCCATGCAATAGCATTTGGTCTAGTGTCATGATGAAATGTTCTTATTAAATTATAAGCTATGTCTTCCACAGTATCATCTTCCTCCTATAAAATTTAATAATTTGTTTATATATATAATAACATCTAGAATATATTAAGAATTATTAATTTTAAAAAGTTAGAAATAATTTCAACAAATTTTAATACAACGTTTAATACATAAAAATAATTTATTTGATATTAAGATACCTGAAATTTGATTGTACCAACTATGATTTCTTCTTTTAAACCAATACAAATTAATTGCTGGGACCATTCATATGGAGAAAATTCTACACAATAAATTTGACCAGATAAATTTAATTTAACTGATGGCGGTGTATTAAATGTTTCATCCATTTTTTTTGTTTCATTAACTACAAACTATATAAATACACGCGTTAAAATTAAGCGGCATAACCTTAAAACTATACTAGTACTTTTCCCAAATAAAATATAATCATAGAAAAAGTACAATATAGATTGGTATAAGATCAATAAGAAATTCATGTTTTTGTCCAAAATTTTTGCGTGCATAATATTACCAAACTTTTTCATATGTTTAACGAGTAATTTTTTTAAATTAAAATATTGTTTTTTATATGTGAATGTTTAAATTAATAAAGTACAATAAATAATTGTGTTATATAATATTCCCTATACGTTAGTGATCGAGTGTGATAATAGTCAATCGAAGTTGGTCGATATGATTGTTAAATTGACATATCTTTAAATGATTATAATATGTGTATCTAACAAAAGATTTAATTAAATGCACGAACATAATAATGTATGTTATACGATATACTATATCAGTTTACTGTATTATTTATTTTTAATCTAATGATAAATTTATTTCAATGTAATTATTTTCTATATAAATTCAGTAACAGAGGAGAAATTAAAACAAAAATTTTAATTAAATTAATACATTTATATCATGATATTTAGCATTTTTAAATACATATTAAACTTGCATAATTGCATGAACATTATAAAAATACAAAAAATAACATTTCTGTGCATTTGTTGACAAATTTTGCAAATGTTCCAAGTTTATATCTGTTAATATGTTTTGGATTGAAATTATCATCATCCTAAGAATTTTTCTTCACCACCACGCACAGATAAACTTTCTCTAATAATATCAGTTTTTCTTTCATCCATCATTGCAGCTTGTAACCAATTTGAACCATTACATTTAGTACAACTAAACAGAGGTAATTTTTCAAGACTAACAGTTCTGTTACCACAATCTGAACATTTAAAGAATCGCTTAATAGCATCTATTACACGAAGTGGATGTTTTTGTTTTTTACATAATTCTGAACCTGAAAATGCAGTATATTTACATATTAAACATCTCACAGCTTTACACTCTACTTTAAAGGTTGATAACATCTTTTCTTCCATTTTTTCTGTCATTTCTAATTTATTAAAATATTTTTCTTTTTCTTTTTCGTATGATTTTTCTATGAGATCTATATGATTAGATTTAGCTTCCATTAATTCTTTAAAATTATTTGGTAAGGATTTAGACTTTTTTGATTCTTGTTTTTCTTCTATCTGTTCGTCAATTTCTCTTGCACGTTTGACACCCTTTTTTTCTTCCTTCGTCAAATTTATTTTATTTGGATCTTTGGGTTTAATTTTTCCATTTTGTTGAACCCATTTAATGGCATTTCTTTTCGCATTATCAATATGTCTTTTCGTTATTGGTTGAGAAAAATCTATCGTACCGTTATTGCAACCTGTGCCTAAACGTGGAGTTGATAATGAAGAAATTCCTACTGTTTTCTTTTCTTTACTTTCTGTAGTAGTTAAACTTTTATTTGTAGTGCTTGTAGATTGCGAAGATGGAGGTATTGATTCCATCTTTAATTGTTTATTACTATTCCAAACTTTCAATTTATTTATTCGATCATTGTCTTTTATCGTTTGATTACATTGCAATTCTACAGAAATGCTTCCCTTTTTAATTTCTTTGCTTTTTCCAATAAATTTAGATTTATCACATTGCTTTTCAGATAGTAGAGCTAAACGTTTTTGATCATGCATTCGCAATTTGTCGCTTTCTTTTGCAAGTATCGGAACAAATGGTTGCATACCATTATTATTAAAAATCCGTGAAGTATTATTTTGGGATTTGTTTTTTAAAAAATCAGATGAAAATCCACGAACATTATTGTTAGATCCTAAATCTGCTCTGTTAGAACATTTTTTATATTCCTGTTTGACATGATAAACACAGTATTCACATCGGTTAGTATTTACAATAGCTGTACACGGTTCACCATTTTTCTTATTCGCCTTGCATTTACCCAAATCTTTAGATTTTCCAATGATCATAATCTTTTGTGGAGTATCAATACTCAACGTTGCCTGATCGAAGTTATCCTTAGATTCAAGTATATTTGGATTTAGAATTCCAATGACAGTACCAATAGTAGTTTTCCAAAATGTTTTATAAGCAGAACTAAATAGAAAAAGGGCAACTGTAGTCATGTTATCAGATAAATCACTAATTTTCCATATACAATATGATGAACCTTTTTGCGAAGTTTTAGTAGGTGATTTGCTAATTAATACACCAGCTATCACCCAATCATTAGTCAGCATACCTGATGATATAGATGTTTTTATTTTAGAGATAGTTATAGCTAATTTACCATTCATTTGTTCCTTCATTTGTTTAGAAGAAATAAGTGGACTAATAACTCTTATTCCAAAAAAAGGATCGCTGTAAACATCATTTTGGATGAATGATGAGTTAGTAATACCATTATTTAACGTAATATTTTTAACAGAAAATGATCTATTATCTTTTTTATACGGTGTCAAATTTTCTTTCTTCTTTATTTCATTATTTTTTAATAAATGTTTTATATCACGTCCATACTCGGAATACTTTTGTTTTTCAAAATAACGTTTATCTTCGTCATCCGAAGAATCAATATTATCACCAATTATTTCGTTAATATTTCCAATATTATTTACCTTCTGATTATTAATATCACACTTATTATTTATTTTGTCAATGGATGTATCGTTAGATACAGAATCCAAAAAATTATATTCCAACTCTGTAATAGTTTTGGTTTTCGTAGATTCATTTTCTTCTTTATCGTTTTCCGATAAAAGATCATTTAAAATATTAATTCCATCAGAATCATTGTCACTATCCATATTTGCACTTGATAAATTTCTAATAAATTGTAAACATTAAATTTAACGTGTTTATTCTATATAAGAAATATTAGTATTTATGATAAATATAACTTTGTTTTTTATATCGATCATATGTTAAATAATGATCGATTTGTCTATTTTAATTAATATTAATAAGTATATATTATCATATGTCAAGCTACGTAATTCGTTTATAAATACGAATGCATTTAACATAATGTGATGCACCGGAAAACTTTCTTTATTAGGTTTATTATGATTCACCCGCCAATTTACAAGCATGGTTCATATCTTATATAGTTGGGAATCTTATAAAGTTTTCATATGTATTCATTATATAAGAAAGAATATATATTATTTAATTTTATAGCAAGTACCTATTGGAAGATTGTAAAAAGTAACAAAAAATATATATATATATATAGATGTTTAGAAATATTTTAAATAATTATAAAGAATAATATATTAAGTCACGTGATCATCGTGAATAAGCAAGCAACCAATCACGAATTGTCATGGCGCGTTTTCAATTAGACAATAAAATATATTTTATTAGTATCATTCATTTGTTAATATCTTACGAATTTTTTTACTCGCTTATAATTAAAAAATAATTTGAAATTCGATTTTTTTTTTGTTATTCAATTACTTCAATTACTAGTTATGATATAATAACGTTTTTAATTTATTATAAGAAGGATTCAAATATTAGGATTTATTCGTAAATTCTTTGTGATGATAAAGAATTTAATTTCTAATTCTTACAAATATTTATTCGTTAATAGATTAACGTTATATAACCAATTATAGTTTTGTATGATTATTAATGCAAAAAAATAATAAAGGGTTGTTGTGTCAAATATCATTTTCTTTATTTATAACTTTTGAAAAAAAAAACTTATTTAAACATAGTTAACAATTTTTGACATTATATAATATAACATAAATAATATTAAATAATATTATTAGAACTAGTCAAAGCGCTTTATTAATAATATAGTAAATAATAATAAATGCAAGATTTACAAAACTCGATTAAAAATATAAATAAAATTATATAAATTTGTCTGCAGTAAAACTAATGTCTTATAGAAGACTTAACAGAAGGCCTCATTAGTTTCAGATACACTGTGAGGTTTATATAATATAGTAATCTATTCTAATCTATAGTATAAAGCAATTTGTTTGCCTTCAAATATAATATATTTGTTTTTGCTTAAAGCATGTGTTGTAGTATATATATCTATCATGTATTAACATAAATTCGTATTACTTCTGTTTAAATCTTTCTGCAGAAATAACATGCACACGCACATACACACATACGCACACATATATATGTATATGATAAATATTTATACTGCTGTTCCATCTTCTACATGGCCTGCAGAGTATATCTTAATTTTCAATACATTTAAGAATTGTACTCTTATATTACAAGCGTCGTCTTGCATATATTCGATTCATCTTTAACATTATATATTATTTAAATGGAATAATGTACGAAATTATAGTTGAAATTAGGTTCTATGTGTATGTGGAATCTTAAATAAGATTTTAGTATTTTATAAAGAAGGCAATCAACACAATCCATCTTCATATTCATCCGCATCTTCATTTGTCTCCAAATTCTGCGAAGTTACATTAGATTTTTCATCTTCTACTTTATCTGGTATTTGTTCCATTGTATCGTTAGATATAGCGGCGGCAGCAACAGTAACTGCAGTACCAGCAACAGCACCATCATCTTTCTATTAATTGAAAATAATATTGAAATATATTATGTAAAAATATATGTTTAAAAGAAAATTATAAATGCAAATATATATTTATCGTATACTTACAGAATTGACTTCGGCTTCAACTGTAGCTTGTCCAATTAATTTATTAGCATTAGGTGAAACATACGACTCTGCTGCATTTGCCCTTATACCTGCAGGTGGTACAGCATATATTTGCTGCGGTAGAGGCAAACCTCTAGCAAGTTTAGCATATTCGACATCCATGTGTTTAATAAAAGGACTGTTTAGAGCAGATCTAGCTGCATCTGCGTCTTCATTATCATATGCTTGTAAGAGCATTTCCAAAGTTTGAACCTATATAATAAATTGATGATGTTAGTTGCTAAAGACAATTAGTAGAAAATATTTTATATAAAAGATTATATTTATTTTTAAAAATACCTCAGGCGCATCGCAATAATTGCCCCATTCTTTAAATGCCTTTTCTGCAGCAACTTGATCACCACGTGCTAATTGTACTAATACTAAGGCTACTGCCAAACGACCCACCGATTGTATATGATCTATTTGTTGATGCATTCCTATTTCTCTGCGAATGGCATCCGCAGCATTATCGTACATTTGAAGTTTCACCATGAGTCTTGCTACCTTACTCATATATTCCGCTGCTTGTCTTGGACTATCTTCACCCTTTAATCGAAAAAAATATTTTTATAAACTTAATATTAATTTTATGCAATAAGTAATTTATACCATCACAATATCTGCTGCACGCTTAAATAATTCTAAAGCTTGTTCTGGTTGTGTTGATTCTATCAATTTTCCTGCTTTATCGAGTACTGTAGCACCTGATTCAGGTGAACCATGTTGTTGATATAAAGAGCAAGAATTGTGTGCAAGTTGTGGTACATCCGAAAGATTGCCCATTTCTTTGCAAATTAATAAAGTTTGTTCTATACTCCTGTAAAACGAATCTTGATGATTTCAAGCGTGACATAATATTAATGCTTTTCTTAGATAAATTAGATAGATATAACAATGAATACTTACTTTGCTGCATGAAACCATCTATTATATGATTTAGGATAATAAATGCAATCAAATAAATATTACTAATACTAATGAATCATATTATAACATATGTAATGGAACAATATTGATTTATCAAAGGATACGATTTATTTTGTTTATAACAAGAAGAAGCTTTCATTAAACAATCTCTACATTGTTGATATGATTTGGCAATTCGAAAACAAGTAGCTAAAATAAATATCAAATAAATGTATTAATAAATTCGATCATTTGCGAAACTTGATTAAATAATATTTTACCTGCATGTGTATACTCGTCAGCAGCGTAATCGAAATCAGGCTTCCATTTCAATAAAGAAGTTTTTAAGCTATAACAATTATGTTAAAACAAACATTTTTTTCTTTCACGTTGGAAATTAATACTTAACATTATTTCTTTCATTATTCAATAATAGTACCTTTTTTCAGCTTGCCGTATGTGAGCGTTGCCTTCTTCGATCTTTGACATTTTTCTCCAAATGATGTCAGTTGATAATCACCCTTTTTCTCTTCGATAAATCCTTTCCTTAAGGAATCGAGTGATGTTCGATTCTAATATTACTTGTGACACCTATTTTTTGACAAGCTACTGTGCAGACGAAAGAATCTTTTCATTCCATAAAATTGATATTCATTAGTTAGAACAAGTACTAGTATAAAATCGTTTTTTTCCTCCATTCAATATAACTGTCATTACAAGATGGCGTTGTTCGCATGCAGATATTTTTTTATTGGTCTTTTTTGGAAACATATTGAATAAAAATATGATACATGATCAACACAAATTTTACACGATAATTTGATTTTATTAGTATTGTTATATAATCATCAGTGAGAAAAGAAAGGCCTTTTTTTTTTGACAATTAATCAAAATAAATGCTAAAAATGACACCTAGCGGCGAATTATGGAGTCTCTACAGTATATTCATTATCCGTTCTATTAAATTCTTTTTAGTTTCGATTTTATGGTCAAACTTTTGTGATTGTTTATTATAATGGCTTTTAGAGAAAAACAGCGGGAAAATAATAGAACAGTGTTTTATGAAATCTTATTTTTTGTTAAAAGTATACAAATTTCTGAAGAAGTGCATATGTGCAGAAACACACATCGTAACATTAAATATTGAAGGTAAATGCAACATACAGACATTACTTTAAATTTGTACTTCTTCATGTATTATGTTATATAACCTATACAAAAAGTGTTAACTTAGATAATATGTACGCATATGTAAATAAATATTAATAAAATGTTAAATAAATATCTCTATGCCATTAAAAGTATATATTAATAATAATTATATTCAATTATTTTCTTTTAAAAGAAATGATCTTAGAAGTAAACTCAGGTTATTTAACATTTTATTTTTTCGTTTCTTTACTCAGGCTTTAATACAAAATAATCAAATGGCTGAACGATTAGAAGATTTAAATCTTCCAAATGCGGTTGTTACTAGGATTATAAAGGAAGCTTTGCCCGATGGAGTTACTATAGGAAAAGATGCGAGAACTGCTATTGCTAAAGCTTCATCAATTTTTATTTTATATTTAACGTCATCAGCAAACATAATAGCTAAAAAAGCAAATCATAAAACTATTAGCGGGGCAGATGTTTTACAAGCAATGGCAGATATAGATTTTGATCAGTTTGTAGATCCATTACAAGAATCATTAGAAAATTTTAAAAGAACACAGAAAGAAAAGAAAGATGCTACTAAGAAAAAGCAGTCCAAAAAAGAGGAAGATGAAATAGTTGAAGAGGAAGATACTGGAAAGGATAATTTATAACATTGTTGAGAAATAACGTTTTTGTATAAATATTTCTTGATAATATAAAGTCAACCGACAAAAGTGTAGTTTTTTTTACATTGTTTTATATTTATTATAACCACTATATAATAATTATCAAATATAACTGTATAATGTTCGCTTTCTCATAAATGTATTTATTCTTTTTGCGAATTTCTTCTTGCGAAAATGGATAAAAGTATCACTTACATTTTATAATAACAATGATTTTTGTATATATTTTCTTTGCTATATTTTTATCATGATAAATATCATTTTCTTTTTCGCATACATTTTAATAGATTAATTTTGTACATGACCATTATATACAAGCAAATCATATTCAAATGTCATAAGAAATGTTTATAATTACTGTGATGGTTGTTAATTTTTTTTTTCTTTTTATAAAAATGTCATAAATGTTTGTTTAAAAATATTTTACACTACGTTTCTTGACATTACTATTAGATTAAATAATATTTCGAAATTAATTTAGGTTGTCGTTCTAGATTTAAATATCTAATATCATTATTGGAGTATGTAGAAGTAAAGTTATATTATTTTAAAATCATATTTAATACAACATTTACAATTTTTATAGTAGATTGAGATGATTAATAAAAATCTTAATTTATTTTTATTTTCATTGTACTTGGATTAAATGTAAAATTATATGCGAATTTTATTGCTTATTCTACAACCTTTATAGAAATTACTTAGAAAATTTAACTTGCATATTTATTTTGGTTATAGATATGGGATGTGTATTGTTTTGTGGTGACTGATATGTTTTGGTAATATTTTATATACAAAATCTAGTCTTTATTTTAGCATAGTTTAAAAAAAAATTAGTTATTGTATTACTTGATTATGTATGAACTTTTACTTTATAAGTTGATTATTTGTAAACTTTTTTAAATTAAGCATAAAATAATCAAATTTTATTTATCTTACAACACATTGCTTTATGCAATCTATGTCAAGAAATTTTTTAATCGAATAACGTAGATAAACTGTTATGTTGCATATATACATACTAAGATCATTTTTTAGACAACATAATTAGAATTGATCATTTCGTTTAGTAATATTTAATAATATTTCAATAAAAGAAAAATAATAATTCTTTAACTTTCGTTTGATAATATTTTTGTAATATTTTTGTTATTTGGCAAACTTTACCTATCTTAATTATTTATACCTTAAGTCATTAAAAAGACATACGTATACGAATATGATGCATTCTTATTTTTTTTTATTATGATTATGACTATAGATGCATTTATAAAAGGAACATTTTTATAAAGTTTATGCTAGATTGTAAACGTGGTCTAATTTATTAATTAAATTAATGAAGTATGATATAGAGAAATATGAAATGCATAATAAATAAATGGTCACATCTAAATACAATGATAAACATTAGTTATTATTAAAAATGTATATATTGTAATATATTTATTTTTTATTATGTGTATATTACGCACTGTATCTTAAAAATAACCAGTAACTGGTATTCTAATCTTTTAAAAAAGGCATCTCATGGCTTATGGGTTTAAAAATTTTCATTTTGCGTTCTATAGTACTTCGGCACATGGGACATTCCGATGAAACCATATTTGCACAATTAGAGCAACAACACAAATGTCCACATGGTAAAAAAATTACTTCACACTATAAAAATAAAAAACAAAAAATAATAAGAGTAATTTGTATGTCTATATAATCTATCTAATTAAAAAAATATCCATTGAACTCACCTGTAAATCAAGACAAACCACACATTCAGCAGTATTAATACTTTTTGCAATATCAATTTCAGGTTGGTTATAACTAGTAGAAGCTTCTTCAGGTGGTGCAGAAGGCAATGTTGGTGAATTATCTTCATTTATTTTCATTTCAGCCAAATAATTTTCAACAGCCATCTTTATAGCAGCACAATCTCGCTCATTTGTTATACCAATCTGAAAAGTTTTGGATTTTTAGCAAAAATGCATTTAAATTGTTAAATTATTTAACTATTAAAAGAAATTATACTAGTTATTTTTACGCACAGCTTTTAATTGTTCATCATTAATATTTGGTAATAACGATGGTAATGTAGCTAAAAAAGGTAGGCAGTGTAGTGCTCCTGCAATTGCAACATGCCGCACTAATGTAGGTTCTAGCATCTCTAATAAACCCTGAGGACGAGTTTCCATTAACGAATGGTACTGCATTAACCAAAATTGACTGCTTCTTCTTAAATCCTTTAAGATAAATACAAAATCGAAAAAGAATAAAAAAATTAAGTCAAATTAATATTTAAGTAAAATAAAAAAATGAAATAGATAATTACACTACTAGATCGTTTCTGTTCAATATGATTAATGGTTTCCAGAAGTTGATCTCTTCTATTTTTTTGTTGTTCTAATAAATCGATAAGTATAGCACTTAATGCTACTCTTCGCTCAGAAATTTCATTCTACAAATACATAATGGTTTATGAATAAATAACAGTAAAGTCTATTATAAAATATAATTTACTGAATCGACTTACAAGTTGTTGGTTCATTTCAAATTTTCTTCTTTCTAGTTCTATATTAGTTAACGCAGCTAATTGTGATTGGACCAAATTCACTTGTTGCATAATACTCCAAGACCGTGCATCACTGCGTTCTAATAAAGCTGCTACTGCGACTTTTTGTAACACTTCATCTTGACGTATTTTGTCAATAAGATCTTGTCTACTCTTTTCTTGATTTTGTACAATTTGTGCAAGATGATCGTTCTGCCTTACTTCCCTGTAATTTCAAAATTTTAATAATAGAAAAAAAATATTTATTGAAACTATTTCGTGAAATACTAACAAAGATAATAGTGATTGTGCAGTATAATTTTTGTAATTAGTATGTTCTTCCAATTTTCTTGTCCTATATAATTCTTCCTCTAATAACTCTTCCATTGCCACTAAAAGAAATATAATAAATATAAATATAATATGTCTAATATTACTTTTATTAAATTATAAAATACACAAATCTTACAGAGAGTATCCTTTGTACGAAACATGAACTGTTCTGAATGACAAGACGATAATAATTGCATTTCTTCTTGTGCTTCTCGTTCTAATAGCTCAGCTTGAGTTTGTCTTTCTTCTTCACTATTTCTTAAAAATTCCTTTATTACATTATCAGCTTCTTTTTCAGCTAAAAATAAGTTAATGGTATTGTTGAATCGTGAATAAATATCAAATAATATAAATTATATTTCCATTAGAAGAATTGTTATAAATCTTTAATTGTTTTTATTATTAAATTTAAAAATAACAATGAAATTGATATACCATTAGAAATGTAGGAAAGCAAACGTGCTCTATTAGTGTCCCTTTCTTTTTGTACTTTTTCTAATTTATGTTCGAACTGAGTTTGTTGTAGGGCTAAGTCTTTTAACAGCTAAAAAATTAAGAAAACAGAGCATACCTAATTATAAAATTCTATCTTGTATCCGAAAAAATAAATTCAATTTTCATTGTTATATATATAAATTTAAAATACCTTTTGCTTATGAGCCTTTAACATAGATTGAACCTCAATTTCATATTCTTTCTGTTGTTTAATATTTCTTTCTACTTCTAATAATGCAAATTGACGTTGCTCCTGTAAATTAAATAATCTTATAGTATAAAAATTGATGTACAAGCAATTATTACTATACACGCGTATTACTTCAATAAAATTAATATAATCAATGGTATAAAATAGAAGAAACTTATAATCTTACTAATGAAATAAATATAATAATGTTAAATAATAAAACAATATATATAAAAAGCAATGATATTGATACAAAATAGTTTGAAACATAAAAATAGCTATGCATGCCTTTGTTTTTTCTAACTGCTGCAATTTTTCCTAAAAACAAAAATAATAACATTAAAACATGCATTACAACATCAAATGGCAAGCAGTCAACATGCAATACCTGTACATCACTATTCTTATCATAGTATATTGCTTGTACATTTTCCGAGCTTATGTCTCTGGACAAGTTATTGTCTGAAACCGAATCTTCAGGGGAATATTCAATTCCAGATTCATTTGCTAAAAATGCAATGATTACAATTGTACCCCCGCTCAAAATATCTTCTGACGGATAAGATAATTTTAATCCATCGATATTCAAAGTTGTTATTAATTGTAGATAGCCCAGAGACTTAGGGAGTTTTTGAAGAGGTTTATTGTAACTAATATCCAAATTAATAAGGTGTTGAAGTTTACCAATAACTTCTGGTAATTGTTTCAAATTATTTCTTGATACATTTAAGATAGTTAATTTAGTTAAATGTGCTATTTCATTGGGTAGTTTGCTTATATTATTTTCCTGTAGGTATAATTCCTGAAGTATAAATAGAAAAAGAAGTTTTTTGTTATGTACGTATATTTATATATATATATATATCAAATTAATGATGCTAGGTATATAATTACATTTCAAAATGAAATATAATATAATATATTTTTTTATAATATAATACTTTTATACCTTGAGTGAAACAAGACACATAATGTCAGGAGGCAAAGTGCTAAATTGATTTCCATGAAGATCTAAGACAGTAAGCAAAGATAGATCATTTAAGGTACCTCCACCCGAAAGAGAAGACAACTTATTATGGTACATCCATAGGATTTTCTTCCTAAAGACTTTGCATAACGAATAAATCCCAGGTGGCACAGTTTTTAGGGCACATTCAGAGATATCAAAAACAGGTTCTGGATTTTCCCTTGCCTATCGTATGTTAATAAATATTATAATTATCATAATATATATATATAATATTGTTATACACATAATTAGAACTTAAATATTTATATAATAGAAAAAAGCTACAAAGAAACAACAATAAAATTCAATATCATAATAAAACTATCTTTCTATATAACATAATAATCGACATTACACTGACAGATCAATACCATAGTAACAACATTATGATTATTTTCAGTTAGATATAACAAAGTCATGCGTCAAATCAGTGTTATTGACATCATATTATGCATCGAGTGCATGGACAATTTTTCAACAGTTATTTCTCATTTTGTGTTCGAAGATACGTTTGCTATACTAATGCTACGTAATTTGAAAGAAATAAAATAAAATAAAAAAATGTATAAAAAACAATAGACAACAAAAGAGAGTAGGGGGAGGAGGAGGAAGAGGATCAAATCGATCGTAACAATTGACGTTGTTGTGTAGTACAATGAGGAATAGATATATGTTTAAATTAACCTCAAAATCATATTGATGATGACACATACCAGATATAATTTATACTCGAGACGAGCTTTGTAATCCATATTAACTTTGCTCCCATGTTTATTTATCAGAGACATCATTAATCGAATGTGTCATGACAGTGATATGTGGCATATAAAATTTACATTGTCATCGGTTTGATTTCGTTCGTGGTGACGTGATTTCGTTTCCTTTAGCGAACCATAAACGAATAAGACACGTATCATCTGTCAAAGCATTCTTACTGTTCACTGTATAACTTCGTATATTGCGTCTATCGCGAACAAGTACGTTAATTGGCAATGTAGTCATTTGCTGTTAGAGTTGAGGGAACACGCACGGTACACCTCCCTGTCAGACATCGAACTAACACTTACTATACATACTTATTACATCTAACCCGGACCAATCGTATACATACTCATCACAATGTACAGTACTTGCAGAAAATGCAACGACTTTTAATTATTATCTATCACAATATAATATATTGTACATTGTTATTATTATATTATATTTTTTAACGTTTAATTTAATTTAATTGTAATTTATATGTGCAATTTTTTTCAATGCATTTTCAATTTAATGCAGTATATGCAACGACTTTTAATTATTATCTGTCACAATATAATATTCTATATTATTATTATTATTATATTTTGACGTTTAATTTAATTTAATTTGATTGTAATTTATATGTGCAATTCTTTTCAATGCATTTTCAATTTAATGCAGTATATGCAACGACTTTTAATTATTATCTGTCACAATATAATATATTGTATATTATTATTATTATATTATATTTTTTAACGTTTAATTTAATTTAATTTAATTAATTTTTTTATTGTTCTTCTTATCGGTTGCAAGTAAAGAGTTTCGAGGCTTGAAATTAAAAAAAAAAAGAAATATGATACGACATATATTTGTTTTTCCCTACCATCATTTATTTACTTAATTTTATAATTTTCCTTGTTATGTTCTAACAGCTTTAGCAAACAGATATTTTTGTTTCTTATTTTTTTGTTCTCTTTTTTTTCTCTCTCTTTTTTTTTTTTAACGTTATACAAAAATTATAATAATCATATATACCAACAGTTATATATTATTCATTATAAACTGTCGTAGGTTTTGAAGATAGGAGAGATTTTTGTGTTTCTCGCGACGTATACGAGATAATCGATACCACCCAATAATAATTATCGCGATACTAACAATAAGACGCTAAATAAATATTCACAGATGGATGTAACAAGTGCTAAACAAGCAATGGGGGGAAAGGGGGGGGACATTTTAAAAATGCTCTTTAAAAATTCTCCGAACATTCTTTCTGTCGTAATCGATATTCCGTGGGTGTGAGCATTCCTCTGAAACAATACGTATATATAAACTATATAACATACATATACATGAGAACAGACGAGGATTTATTTATTATTTTTAAAATTATATTTAATTTAGAAAAAATAGATGTGTTTTGAAAAGAAACCAAGAAAAAGAAAAAAAAAAGAAGTAATTTTATATAATACCTTAAAACCGTGTCGAACGAAACGTTGACTCCTTTGTCGCACATTCGTTTATAAAGGTGCCAACAATCTTTTTCTTTGCGTGTTTGAAATCGTGGCTCCGTTTCTATCGATATTGCATCTGAATTCTTTTCTTTCAAAGAAATCTCCGTGGTGTTCGGATTGACCTTTTTAATAATGAGATAATTCAATGAATTACATAACGCGTAATAATGATTTTTCGATATACGAGTTGCTCATTTGCTAAATAGATTAACTCAACACGATGCGATAATATTTATTATTTAATGATTATAAAACTTTTTTTAGCTGTTTAATATTAATATTTTATCTACTTAATAAAGAAATTCATTTTAAATATAAATATGTAAGTATCGAGATGAAGTGTTTTGGCATTAGAATTTTACAAATTTCTTAAAGTGGAGTTAATTCACTTTAGCATGTAAAAATGGCTCATATATGTGTATGCATTAATATGTATATGTTCATGGTTCTCTCACATTTGGAAGTAAAAATTTATTAGAAATCGTTGATCGACGTGCAATTAATTGATCGTCAGTTGTTATTATTTCGTTATTTTTTTTCATCTCTATCATCGTTGCTTTTTTATCAAGGACACTGTAAACATATTATGTCACGTTAGACTTCTTTAAATGAATAATTGATTCAATTGATTCTGTCTATTTATAGTATGAACATATTTATTCGTACACGGTACTGTATAAATTAATAAAGAAAATGATGAATAGATCATCGATAATAATCGAAGATCCTTCGAAATCGAGGAAATAAAAAAAAAGACAATTTATTATAAATTTACATTGTAAATTATTCCGAGAAAGTGGAATAAAATGAGAATGGTCGTACCAGTATGTTACAACTCTTTTGATAACGTTATTTGTAGTATATTATATCGACCCGGTTTTTTTTTCTCGACTATCGTAAATCATGGAATAATCAAAGCGTATTTCGTGACCTTTATGAAATATTAAAATGCGGATATCGTTGAAGAACCAACTTCATTATGGTTTAACCCACGCGCATAATCTATGTGCACTTAGTTGAAAGAAGGCGTACGCTCGAGTTGTAATATGCTTTTACTTTAACTTATAAATAATATTGTAAATAGGCGTAGATGTGTTAATGAAGTATGTGACACAACGTATAGATTAATTATAGAGATCATATTTTTCTCTGGATTTTTCAATGTAATTATTTTTATAAAATAAATTTGTATATATATATATGAACAGTTCAATCAACGACTAAACTCTATTTTATACACTTTTGTTTTCAGATTTTATTATCAAAACATTTGATCAATACTAAACTTTCAATATCTAAAATATAAATTTGTTTAATAATTAAGTTTAATGCAATTACATAATAGCATATATATGTATAGCTTTTGATATATAATGTATAATAATATAATATGATATAATAATATATATAATATAATAATGTATAGCTTTTGAACGATAAATAATATGACAATGCATATTATACTTTATCAATTTTCTCTAATTTTTGTTTCGTGGAGTTAATCGATTTGGTAAATGAGAACTGTTCATATATATATATATATACTTTTTTTTCTTGAGAAAAAAAGAAAAAAACAAGAAGACTTACGATACTGTTGAAGTATTACGTATTCTATGTGACTTCTTTTTCATATCATCCACATTTCCGATTGGCACGGCTAGACTTCGCATGTCATGGTCCATTAAAGGAACGCATAAAGATTCGCTTTCATCTTGGATAAACGAAAGCATGGGAAAAGCCGTTTTGATTTCGTTCGATTTCCAATGAATCGATTCTTTGCTCATTCCGTATTCTCCCGATAATTCTTTGGAATCTTTTATGAAATGACTTTGAGATATCGTAGCTTTTGTTTTTATACAATCAAATTGCATTTTTTCCAGAGTGCAATCCTCGTCGAAAGAATCTCTTTGAAAGGAAACTAACACAAGAGAGATGAGTTATTTATTTATTCGTTGAATATTTTCTCTTGTTATTGTTCAATAAGAATTCTTTTCGATTGACATAATATTAATTAATACATTATTATTTTATAAGTTAATTTGCATATTGTGAAAATTTGCATTTATGAAAATATTGTCATATTGAGATTGTATAAAAAATTGATTAGCTCGTTGATAAATTTTTGTTAATGCAATTTTATGAATAATCGTTTAAAATATAATGAAAGAATGATAACCGAAATAGGTACGTGGTATTAACGAGCTAAATTAAAGCTTGAAAAAAAAAGAAAAAATATTGACTGCAGTTCCTATATGTATAAAAGTATGCTTGGAATGTTATAAAGAAGGCTCACACGTTTTTCGGGTTTTATTAGTTCATTTAAAACTCAAATAAAGTAATTATATTAGAGGTTGATTGCGCGTCGAGTTTCGATGAGATATTTTGCTCCATGAAGGGAGGTCCTTGAGGGTTAATAGGGTTGAGAAGAAGTTTGGTCGATTTAACATGTTCAATCGATTATAAGGATAGCACGAAGAAGATAGACAACGCTTTATGAAGAAAGCCTTTTCGATAATGCCGTTAGAAATGGCATCATAGACAAATACATACTGCAGTGTTCTACGCTTATGTAATAAGCAATCTTTCCTCGTAATAGCATGGATTAATTTCATTCGAAGAAAATATATGTCAGTTTATCGTATCTAGTCTCTAACATTAAATACAATCGATTGATAACACTTGATTTGTTGGAAAACTATGCCTACGATTAACGAATATTCACACAAAGAAATGTTAATTCTACTAAATATTTCGACGGTTCTATTCAAATTATCGATCATAATGGCTCGCGTGAAAATTTTTCATTTAATATCGTAGCGTTTAATTCATGCACGATAGAATGTAAGCACAACGAACCAACTAAGAGAGATAATTTATGGAATGTGTGCGTCGCGTGTCTCGCACCCTTTGTAATTTGTTCCTTTAATTATCGTTGCACGCCTCTTGCCTCATCGTAACGCTTACGTCTCATCGAATTCCTACCTGGCTTTTATCAGTTTATTACGCGAATGTTGTTTTGTAACAGGCATCGCGAGTCAATGGGGAATTCAATATTAAAAACAAGTTATGATATATATATATATAAATAACGAACAATTGGAAAAATCCGTAATATTTCTCATTAATTTCATCGTATTCTTTTTATACATATCCTCCAATTGTTTTGAATTCGCGTTTATTAATTTTCGTGTTTTCAGAACTTACCTGATTTTACAGGTTTCCTAATATTTCCTGGGATCGGTGTTGTCGAAGTTTTTATGATGGGCGTTGTAGACAATTTCTCTCGCAACTGATCGATCAATTTAGCTTCGTTCGGTGAATTTTCCAGATCGCTATCGCTTTCGGTAGAACTAACCAAAGAAACCATGGTAATGACGTCGTTCGATTTCCCATCGCAATCTTTCATAGATAATCCACATCGACCTCGTAAGCCATTATTGCATTGTTCATCTTTGCAAGCGGATCCCAAGCTGTGTTGTCGCTTTTTTATACTTTTAAGACGCTTTTTTAACGGAGCTGATTTTATTGGACGAACGTATGACGGCTGGGGAAAAATCGGTATAATTATTAAATATTATCCCAAAAAAATTAATTAATAATATATATATCTAAGAAAAATTAATATTAATTACCTTCAACAGAATATCTTTTTTTTTATCAAGAACACCTTCCTCGTGAACTTTTCCTTTGTCGTTAATTTCGTTGGAATTTTTTGGAATTGTATTGTTAGAATCACAGTTCGTATCTATAACGATATTTACTTGAATACGAGATGAATTTCTTCCTTGCAACGGTGCCGAGCTACTTCTTGACTTTCGATTAAGCTTTTGATCGTTTACATTTTTAATCACATTCTTTGCTTCAATTTGTTTCGTTTCCGTCGTTCTTTTACACAAAGAACTTCTTTGAATATCGGTATCGGCGGTTGACATTTTTGATACAGCAGTCTTATCAGTTTCCGTGTATAGAAATGCTCGATTCGTACCGTTTCGAAAATTAGCGCGTTTCTGTTTCGCCGAGGTGGCTTCGTTTTGAGATTTGGAGAGGTTTAATCCTGTAATTTCGGACTTTAACGTTGGTAATTTGATGTTATCCTCTGCCTCGATAGACACACTTTTTTCACTTTTATTGGATTGATCGACTGAAACCTACAAAATAATAATATTTATACAAAAATATGAATTATTTACACAATCGTATTAAAGTTATACCTCGATTGTTCCTTTTAATGTCTCGTTAGTGGTACTTTCTACATACTTAATCCTCTCGATTGGCTCAGAATAGCAAACATCATTTTGAAGTTTAACCGAAGAAGTTTCAACAACTTTTAAATTGTTCTCGATAACCTTCGTCTTTTTAGGTCTTTTTGTTTCCTTAACGTCCTTGTCTAAGTCCGTTCTACTTTCAAAAGAATCCGTACGCTTGGTCGTTTGAATTTCACACGTATCATCGCAGTAAGAATTATCCAAATGTTTGTTATCGGTAATAGGATGTCTATCATTTTCTGATGATCGAAGTATTTCATTTTTGGAGACTGGTGGTGGTGGTGGTGGAGTTTGCGGTTCCGATATGGCAGGATAATTCGATGATTCAGAATTGCATTGTTCCTCGCGTACACCATGCGCCAAATATATATCGATATTGGTTTTATTTTCTTCGCGATGTTTCCAGGCAAGTCTTAATCTTTCCGTAAGCTCTTGCCTCGAATAAAGTATCGAAGCTTTTTCTCCGTTTTCAATTATATTCCTGTTTCGAGATTTTTTCGTGGTTGACTTTGACTTACCAGTGATTTGACGTGCAACGACTTCTACTTGCTCGATGCTGTTATTCTCACGGTGTCGTTCGCTCCAAGCTATGCGTACCTACAAGATTCAACAAAATTTGTTAATTATAAAAAAGATGTGCAATGGAAAAGGAATACGATTTGTCGATTAATAATAATATTCAAAAATTTCTTATTCTCAACACGACGAACGAATTAATATTATTATTATTCGATATTTAATGAATAAAAAGACCTTCGGTTTCGAAGATCCTGATCTCGAATTAACTCGACTTCTATCAGATCCAATAGGATCGTTGTGAATCTTTGAAGATTGCTCGTCGTCCGACGTTTTTTGTCGTCTCAATTGCCATCTTCGCGGCGTGGGTGGTTGCAATGAGAGTTGACGAACTCGAACAATCGATCTACGAATCTCTGACATTTGTACGTTTTTCTATACAAAAGGATGATTCAAATTTGTCAAATGTTTTCATTCGTGGTATCAATTGAAAAATAATGAAATATATATTTTTGTCTTTTTTTTTGTCTTTATCTATTTATTTACTACACGATAAATATATACCTTTGGCAATTCGAACGATTATGATTTTCCAAAATGATTGTTGGTTGAATTTTTGTTCACATACATATACATACATACATATATATTTACACATATATATACATATATTAGTAACAATTCGATTATTTACTATCTCTCTTTCTCTCTCATGCGAATGAACGAAAATATGATCGGATCATTCGCATCGTGTTCACAGCACGATCGAATGCCGACTGACGAGTTTCATCCATTGCCCTCTTCTACTATGATCGTTTTACCACTACTACTTTGCTCGTGATTCAGTAGAGAATTTCTACCACCCTCTCACCGAAAGGAAAAGGAGGAGGGTGGTCGAACAGTACGTTGCTTTTTTGTATTTCGTGCAACCGGGGGTCGCGTTATATCCACAACGGCAATTACCTTGAACCCGCCCTCGTCTATATCTTCCACGGATTTTCCGTTGAGGTATTCGAACTCAAGAATCGATCCGTGTTTCATGATTCACGAACTTGCAACTAGAGTTAGGAGTCTCTTAAAATTAGTTTAGAAACACGATATATGCCATTTTTGCTTTTTCAAGATCATTGTACTTAATGACTTGTTCAAATTCGTAAAAATTTACTATATCAATATCCATTTTCCTTCCTTTCTATCTAGTAATATTTTTATTTATATTTTGAAATATTATATATATATATATACGTCAGGATATTTCAAATTTTATTATAATGATATTGTCTGAATAATTACTAATATCGTTTATTATAAAGATACAAATTCGTTATACATATTTATCGATCTTTTAAATTTGATCGTTGGTCGTACGAATTTAAATTCGATTCTCTTCCATCAACGAATCGTTCCAAAGGTGCAAGACCTCTTTTCTACTATTGTCTGTGTACTACATAGAATTCTCGAAATCACTAATAGAACACTCGAAGGTTTACCAGTAATCCAGGATTATTGATCAAAACTATTGGGTTGGCAACTAAGTGAGTGCGGATTTTTTGGTTGGCAACTAAGTGAGCATGGTTACTTTTAACACAAAAACCTATTGAAAACACAGGCCCCAGGGGATATTTACCTAAGTACTTGTTTATATAAAGAGATAGAGACATATATAGATAGATGAATAAAAAGAAAGAAAAAGAAAGAGCCCCCCCCCCGGGAACCTGTAGGTTTTTATTAAAGTAACCATACTCGCTTAGTTGCCAACCAACAAATCCGCACTCACTTAGTTGCCAACCCAATATTTCGTGATCTGGCAGCTTGTTGTCTGTAGTTGCCATGACATCACCCATCATACGAATCCACTTTTCTCTTCTGTCTTTCTGATTCTTACTGACACTGTGCCATACTTTCGATTAATATGGCAGTTTACTTGAAGTCAAAGTTCTAAACATTATATTGCATTTAAGATTTAGTAGAACGATATTTAAATATCGATAAGAACATATTGTTAATATTTTTCAAATAAATCGTATTTTATGATATTGGTTTAAATATTAATAATAAATCATAATTATTATTATACAATAATAATTACAAATATAATTCTATCGCGATTTAACATAAATTAATAGAATTACTCTATTAAATTTTATTTTGTATGTGTATATATGTACATAGATATTTATAAGTAAAATATGCTTGAATGAAAAAAAGATTTTTTTCTTTTTAATTAAATGTATGTCGATAATACAGTTAGGGGGTAGTAACAAAGAATACAGAAGTACATAGAAGCTCACAAGTTCCCCTTTTTTTCTAACCAGATTCATCTTAGTTACTAACCTGACCACCAGTGGGCGATAGTAAGTATTTAAGTAAAAAATTAAATTAGTGTTAATACTTATCTGCCCTCTAGTGTTTAAACTTTGTATCAGACTTTTAAAATCCTGACGCCATCTAGTATGACCATAAAATAACACGATGAATGTTAAGAATTGTTTGTATCGAAATCAGTGTGAAATAATTTCGAATTTAAAGTGTGTCTTAATAAACTGTAAGTTATTTTTATATTCTTTATTAAAAGTATATTAATATTGTTTAATATTATTTATTAATATGTATGTTGTTTAATATAATTATGTATAAAGTATGTAGAGGTTATCTCAATGTTTTATCGTCAGTTATTGTTCTTTATACAAATTTTATTTCTTATGAATGAATATTATTATAAGCAAATATAATACAAGATGAGTCACGGAACGAGACGTTTCAAAATAATTCGTAAAATATGCATTGTATGAAAAAATGTTTCCTGCATAGTTAAACTAAATTAGGAGACAAATGTAATGGTAAACAAAACTTGTTTTTAAGATACTTTTTTAATAGTATTTTTTAGTGACTCACCCTGTATTTTAAAAAATGTATTCTATTGATTTTGTTTTAAGGATAATATATTAATTATTTAGAAAAATGGCTGCTAAAGAATCGAACGAAGATCAATTAAATAATTCTATATATTCTACTACAAGTAGTATGGAATTAGAATCTCTTAAATCACAATTAAAGATATCCTTTTAAAATTAGAATGTTTTTTGTTTTTTATAAATAAATATAAATATTTATATTTTCCTTAATTTATATTTATTTATACGTTGCCTCATTGAGTCCAAATCCAACTATAAAAATAGAAGAATGGTTGCAATTGTTTGAGAAATTGTTGTCTACGTGCAAGCAAGAGCTGTACGATGAAAGTATTTTCAGTCAAATTTTGCCTATGGTTCATTCTCTCCTATGCCAAGTAATTTTTTATTTGCATAAACTATATTGTAATTTAGCTTTTTGTAATAATAGAATAATAAATTTTTACTTAACAGGTTTTCAAATTAATTGATATATTTTTGACAAGTACTTCAGAATCAAACATTTTGAGTAATATAAAAGACAAATTATTTGATAGTAGTTGTATATTGCATTTTTATAAAAAATCAATGGAATATGCATTTAGTTGTGGAAAGATTTCCATTGAATATGTTAAATCGCTGTCTGAAACGTTACTTTCTTCTACAAACCTAATTTTTGAACATTGTCAGTCAAGGTAATTTATTAATCTAGTAGTAGTATATTGTTTAATTAATTTACTATTATTTCTCATATCTTCTTTTAATTTAATTCATTTTATTGTATTGCAAATTATTTTTCAGTTCAGATACTTATGGAAAATTTTTTAAAGATTTATCCAATGATTTAAAAAGTCTTTTCCAAAAAACAAATGAGATTTTCAGTATATTTTTGATTGCATTAGATGATGTTATTATTTTTGACGTTGAAGTAGAATCTGAAATTACATCATTACTGAACGGTATATAATTTTACAAGAATTTATGTTTTTTTTTCTTCTTAAAAAGTTGCAAATAATCGAATTTATTGTTAATATTATGTTTTTGTACTAATATCATTTTTTTTTATCTTATCATACAGTAATAACATTACTTGGTGCTGTTGCTGCAAATTTACAGAGCTTAGACTTGAAATTTTTTGTGAAAGTAACAATGATTTTTGGTAAATTAGCTATGACGTATATCTCTGATATCAAAAAAACATCTCCAGAAAAAATGCTTATGTCATTCCAACAAATAACTGAGAAAACTAATCTTTTATATTCCACAGTTTTGGTATTAATATTATCCTTTATCTTGATAATTTAAATTTAATCAGGAAAGTTTATTTATATCCACTTTTTAATTAGGATCCAAATAGTAAAATGAAAGAATGGATATTAAGAAGTGCTTGTTTAATTTTAAACGTCATTATTAGATTAACTTCAGCTTACAACGAATATTTAAGTGATGATTTTCTCTTTACATTGACTGAACTTTTATTGAAACTATATAGGTATATCATTATTTAAATTTTTTCTTACTTTATGGAAGAAAGTATATCGCGTTAAAATATAATATAAATGTGTTTCGTTTTTTACCCAGATGTATTGCCTTGTTAACAAATAGTATAACAAATGATATGCTGAAAAATGATATTTCATCAACAACAACGAATCTTCTTAATGCTCTTCTGAAAACTAACAACTTTGATCAAGTTTGTTAATTTATTTTAATATTATCACTTAATGATAAATGTGAGTTCTTTTTTTATAATTTATTTAACTATTTTAGATTTATTTTCAATATGGAAAAAAAAAGGATAGCGATAAATTAGGTTTTCATTTATTAACACTTGCGATTTTAGAAGCAATAAATAAGATTCCATATGATAGACATTGTATATGGATATTAGGAACACAATCAGTACTCGACGTTGCTTTCACAAATTTTAATTATTGTAAGTGATTATTATTTTTTTTGTTCTTTTTTCAAATAAGTCAATAGTAATCTATATCGTTTGTTTTATAATTATTCATTTTTTTTTTTACGAAGTACAAGAAGAACTTTATACAGAAGAATTGCAGCTCACGAGCAATTACAGTTTCGAAAAAAATGCAGGTTCTAATGATCTTTATACAATAACTTTAATATCGATTAGCAAATTTATTATTTCCATGCCTTATGAAAATTTCCATGTTGTCGAAAAAATATTACTAAAACATCTTTTGAGCGGATACTTTTGGAGTTCTTTACTTAGTTCTGATGTTTGGTATCTCGTAGGACGGTGAGCTAATCATTTTTTTAATTATGTCTAGATTGCTTGATATTTATTAAATATTTGGTAAATTGGAAAATATGATCATTTTTTTTTTTAGGTACAGCTCATCCGATTTATGTAGTTCTCACGTGAAATATTTAATGCGCACATATGCTGTTTTGGTCGAACGTAACGATACTTTTGAAGTATGTATTTTAAGAAATTTGATTAGCAGACTTTATACTTTATTACAGGAAAATGTAAAGAATTCTGTAGTGATCGAATTAGACGATATAGATGCGTGTTTATGGACACCTTTTTCACAATTGTTACCGAATCAAATGCGCATGGTAATATGGAAACGTTTAGCTTTTAGAATAAATAACATTCAAAATTTAGTAGACGATTTTTTCGAAGAGCCTAGTGAACGAAAGTGGTATCAATTGGTAATAATAGCTTAAGTATCTTAATGATATATTGTTTGATATCATTTATAAAAAAAAAAAAATTAGTGCTATTATTTATATTATTTTTATCGTAGATGAAATTAATACCAGCAACAAACAAATTTAATTCTTCAATGGACACAGAAATGTTTAATGTTGTTTCCAAATTATGGGAATTTATTACAAATATCATTGAAGAATGCGAGTATAGATATTTATTTATATTATCTGATTTTTCCATGAGTATGCTTGATGGTACTAAATACGACTTTTTTAATAAAGATTCTGTGCGTATATTTTGGTTATTTTCATATTTGAAAAACGCAAGATTAAACTTCGATCTGTACGATTGGTTTACTTTTTTTTTGTTTGCAGATCATGAATGCTATAGGTAATTTATCTTTGCACGCATTACCTCATGCGAAAATAAAGATAGCATATTATTTAGAAGATTTAATTGCGACATTTAAGAAGTACCAACCTAATAATGTGATTAACGGAGTCGTAAAGATACATTCTAGATTGTTGGAGGATGAAAACCCGTGGGTGTATCAAGAAAATCTTGAATGTTTTGATCGTTTTTCAAGTACGTGTCTTAGCGAAGGACTTGTGGTAAAAATCGCGGATACCATTTCCGGAAAATCAAAGATTTGCGATTCCGTGCCTGCATATCTGTCGCGCGAGCAATATTACAAATTGCAAGATGTCCCAGATATTAAATTCTATTTATTGTGTTTAGTTAAAAATTCCCTTAATAGGAGTACAAGGCATATCTGTATGAATTTCAAAGATTCCAAAAAAGATGTAAAGATACCAAGGATAGAAACAGAAACAATCAAATGTAATATTACATCTCAAGAACTGAATGAGCGCGTAAATTCGATATGCGAGGAATTAAGAAATCTTTTAAAACGAAAGAGTGATATTAATGAAGTTTCTTTGAGAAATTTGCGAACTGTGCTTACAAGACTTACGGAGTGATTCGTCGAAATAAATTATATAGATGTTAATAAAAAAACAGACTTCATAATTTCTAGGGTTGATAGTACTCGACAAATGATAAAAAAAAGTCCTAATTATTATAAGTCGAAAAATCAGTATTTTCAAAGTTATAAATAATTTGTTGTGTTTCGATTGAAGCGAGTATTTTTCTCGCTTCGGAAGCTGTTGAACAGTATAGAAACAATAGATTTCATAATTATTTCTTCTTTTACTTGTTGCAGAAGGCTTTTTTAATACGTCTTTACGTTTCTTATAAAAAAATAATGATACACTTGTTTAACAATTATAATATCGAATTTATTATGTTATTTATGTTTTAATGGTGCTTTGTCATTTTATATAAAATAAGTGTGAATCTTAAATGACACAATCTTATATATTACTAAATACATTAGTAATGGCTTAATAAGCAAATACATTACATTTTGATTAATTAATAATAATAGTCTCTATACTATTATACGAGACAGTTCTAGCCCTTAACTCCACCTTTAGTGTGCCTCTGTAACAAGATAAATGAACATATAAATTATTAATTATATTTTTCATTGGTAGTTTCATAAATCTTGCTATGAATTTGTCAATAATACTTCTTTACTTTGTTAAGATTCTACATACCGTCAGTGGTTCCTTCTCTCTCTTGTTTACGATTTCGCAACGTGGACGAGCAATTGTTCCGTAATATTGTTTGCACACGCAATCCTCTTCGATTTCGATGTCGACAAGATCACTAGTAATTTTTCGGGCGACTACTTGAACGAACTGTTTCCTTTGATTAGGTTTCGCTTCGAGGAAATTGCTCGAACTAAATGCTGCTCCACCAGACTATTATAAAGAATGATTTTGAATAAATCCATTGTCAGAAATTGTAACAAAATCAAATAAAAAAAGAAAAGAAACGTAGAACGTATGCTTACGGATACGGCAAAGTCTGCACAAACATCACTTGTTGATAAGTCAAGGTTATTTCTAAGATCGTTACTTCCTTCCATAGGTCTCTTTTTACTATCAGAGAAAGTATAAGCACTGTTATAATCGTAACCAACAATATTTTTCTGTGGTTTTCCAGAAATAAGAATATCGTTCAGGAATGATACGTGGTAATATTTTAATCCCAGATCACGATATACTTTTTGTCCAAGTAGTAAACGCAATTGCTGTAACTGTTCAGATTTTTTTTTTAATTAAATATGTCGATATAATTGAATGGGAATGTAATTAGAGTGAATAATAAGAAAATAGACTAACTGAAATGAACAGAGGACTCTTTTCACATGGGCTAGCGATAACACCAACAACAGCTTTAACTGCTTCTGGTCTGAATTGATAATTTATTGCTTGTTCATAAGCCTCGGTCAATTTGAAAGTACCAAATTCGACGTCATATCTTTGCTCGAGATATTTAATTCTCTTCTTTGTGTCTCCTTTTATAGCTTCCTAAAAATTATGATATAAGACAAATATAAGTGATCGTAAAGCTATGTGAATAGTTTATAAAATTCTTTCATGTTAGATAAGTTTAATTAGCTTACTGGTAGTGATATGATCGGGTTCTCTCCTTCGAATTTAATGTTCTTTACTTCACCCATGATGTTTGCGTTGCCATCTGTTGTATAATGTCGTGGCTGGTCTAAGTGTTCGCCAAAACCAACGAGACCGATATGAACGTCACTATAAATTCATTTCGTTTATTATTATTGTTTCTGTTTCTTTTTTTTCTTTTTTGTTTTAAACTTGTTATAATTACATACAAAGTGTATGATATAATACGTACGTTAAGCCACGTTGTTTCAATTCTTCTCTTAATTCATTCATAAGTGGTGCAATCATATCCTTGAAAATTTTCTCATTTGGCACTGTCTCTTCTACTACGAAGATAATATCGGCTTCTTTCTTTGGTAGCTTGACGCTGAAGGTTTCGCCAACAGTCAATGAATTTGCGCCAACTTTACAGCTTACTAAAAGGATAATAATTTGATTTATTTCACAGAATTATTTTTAATTGTAGAAAAGTATAAATAAAGAATAAAGAATACCGCAATTATTAGGAATGCTTATGCCAAAAACATTCTGTTCGTAACAGGCAGCATAATATGCTTTTGCAATCAAACATCGTCCTTCCTTATAAGTGCCAGCATTAACGACTTGATCGCAAGCTAACTGATAGTTTTTCGGGTCAACAATTTTAAAGCAGGAACTAAAATATTCAAATGAATAGGTAAAAATATAAAACATTTTCCATATCCTTTTTTTGATTTTAATAGGAGAAATAAAACAATATATCTATAGATACCTTAATGACGAAGTAGGACTGGTAAAATATTCGGCACAAGCTGGAGTTGGTGTACCAGGTTTAACAGCAGTAACTGCTGGACAATCTCCTTTCAATTTGTAAGCATTTCCGAACTCACTTCCGTCTTGAGTAATCTAGAAATGTGTACGGAATTTGAATGTGCGTTATTCCATAAATAAATAATAATGTTATAAATAAAATTAATAATATGACAAAAGTACCTTTCCAGATGGTAAAGTATAATCATCATATGGTTCGTTGTTGCCATCACCAAGAAGCCCACGTAATTTGCCAAGGTAAAAGCCAGAAACTCGAATTGTACAAATCATAGGTGCTCTTAAATTACACATTACATCTACACCGTAATCAGACTTCACGTTTACTAGTGGTTTGATCAAGAAAGCATGTAGATTCTTTGTATTAGCAGGATAATCCGCGGGTTTGTTGTTTACCAAGATCTGCCAATGTATTTATGTTTTAAGTATTTTTTGTAAAGAATGTAATAAATGATCAATAAATATATGTATGTAATTCTCAATCAATCATAAATATTTTAATTACTTACGTTCCCATTGTTTTTTAGCGTGATACTTTCTTTGGGTTCGGTAATAGTTACACTGACTAGAGCTCCGTTTTGGAAGTTGCCGATAACAGAGAAATTACCGTCTTGCATGTCTTGTACTAGAATATAATTGCATGTTCCAGGCAATGTCAAATGATTTCCATCGAATGTAAAGATGTGTCCTCCATCAGTGACAGTTCCTCTCTTGCCGAATGGCGGTATGATGTCACTCAGATGAACAGTAGGCCTGTATGAATATCGTCATAAAAAGATACAATCGTACAAAAGAAAGGTATGTTACCCTATATAATTGGACAATACCAAAACTAGGAAAAATCAATCTCGGACATACCTGTACGTGTAGTAAATATCAAGAGGTGTCGGTAATTCACCGTTTCGCCAAACATTTAAGAGTGAAACTTGCAATGAGGCAATACCAGGTAATTTACTTAAAATATTCAAGTTGATCGGTATTTTTGTGTCGAAAATGTTTCTAATATCATAATAGAGTGATGGTGTTTCTAATAGACTTATTAAGGATTTAAGTACAGCAACGCCTTCTGTATAAATTTTATTCAATTGTTGAACATTGTCAGGCTGTAAAATCAAAACAAAATAATTTTTATCATAAAATTAATTTTTTTCAATATATGTAAAATTAAATTATAATAATATATTTACCTTTTGTCGTTTGATAATCATCATTACGTAGTGGCATATTGAACTGAAGAAACTTTTTAATTCTGCCGTAGGTAATCCTGCATTTATCGCTTTGCAAAGTTCTTCAATAGGGTTTGTTATTGTTTCTGGTACTTCGAAGTTTATGATCTGATTATATTTCTCTTTTGCAATTTCAAAAACAGGTAAAGCTTTGGCTTGATTAATGAGCAAAGTTACAAATTCATTAAGGTCCTTTTTGAGTTGTTCAGCTGCTTTAAATAATACTTTGGCAACACCTTGGAAAACTTCTGTTACCATAATAGCCAATTCTTTGATTTCCTTTTGGTGATCATTAATGACATTTAAAATAGTTTTTAAATAAGTCGTGGCTACTTTTACAGCTGCATTTAATACTTCCACGAATGCGTTAAAAATTTTGTTATAAGATTCTTTTATTCGAGGATAGATTGCTTCAATTGCTTCAGTCAATTTAGAAATAACTACGTTGTATTGCTTGGAGAGCTCGTTAAATTGTTCAATAAGTTTTTTAATAATCTCATTGGCCGCACTTATAAATGACCCAAATTGTTTGTTTCTGTTTTTAATTGCATACGTTAGACAACGATATTATTTAAGAAACGTTTAAAAAACATTAGTCATATGATTACTTACATATTCGCTTGAATCTCTTGAATAGTTTGATCAGCATTAAGTTCGTTTTTAAATTTATTTAATTCACTAGAGTAATAATCCAAAAGTGGTTTCAAATTTGGCTGAGCTTTTTTGGTATGCTCTAAAAGATCCTTGAGTTCCGTTACAATTTCCTTACCCGTATCAACTTTAACTGTTTTCAGTTGTTGTGCTATATCAAGAATTTGCTTTTTGCTGTAATCCTATATGAAAATAAAAACAAATATAGTAATTGCATAGATATAATATATAGCAAAGAGTATGGTAAATATATTTGTATATTAAGTATTATATATTACCGCTACGTATTCAATATTATCCTTGTTATATCCAAAATCGGGTTGCAAAAATTTGTTTTCGTCAAGGTGCACTAAGATGTAGAACAAATTTTTCTTTTCACCATTTTTGTAAAAATTAGAATGAACTTCCGCAAGTTCTCCTAATACAACGCGACCATTAGCAGTCAATTTGTTGTCAGGGGTGCCTGTAAAAATATGATTGTTTGTGTACGTATATTTCTTTTTTTAATATTAATTATTAAAAGAGTTATATCGTTAAATCGTAATTTACCCTTTTCGTATTGTACAAATTTGAAGTTGTTGAAATCGTTAACTTCAAGAGTAGTAATGACAGGCTTTCTGTCGAGAATGTTAGTTTTTATTTCCACTTTTTGTAAAGTTTTAGAACATTCCATTTTTACATCGGATCTAATGATCTCTCTGCTGGGAAGTGTTATCAAGAGATGAGCTTCATCCTGATTAGCAGAGAATAATTGTATTGTACTCCTTGGTTTTTGATTAATATCCGTGTATGAAAATATAGAACCGGCTCCTATTTCATTAGTTGCCAATGTCAAATGCGTTTTATGTTCGATCTTGAGTTGTTGACCTTTACTAAGTACTTCAATTAATCCAGTTATATTATAACCTTTTTCAATTGGTAATCGTACTATCTTAGCAATCAAATTGACTTTTTGCGATTTTTTCGCGAAAATATCAATGTCCACACTAGCATCCAATAGATTTTGGTTGTTGCTATGCAATTTACCTTTTACCATCATGTCCTAAGAAGAATATGAAATATATTATGTAAGTTTTTGTCTATAATTTCAATTTGTTTTTTAACATATTAATTTATTATAATAATTGTACCTTTGTCTGTGATGGATATGTAAGTTTGGCTTCACCATTAATGGATAAACTAGATTTGTCAACGTTAACATCACCGTTAATAGATAAACTTGTTTTCTCTGAAGGATTATTTTTTCTATCTAAGAATGAAGAAAGTACTAATTTGTATGATCCAACTGGCTTATTTTTCGGAAGATCCATTGTTGCAATAAGTGCTAGCTCACGGCTTGGTAAAGTTAAAATGGCAGCTGTAATTACGAAAGATAGTTTTCATTTCTCACTAATCCGATTGATAAATATTTGAACAATGTCATTAAGAAAAAATATTCTTACCAGCTTCTTTTGGATGAATATAGAGTTGATAAGTGTATTGAGATTTATCTTTAGTGGAATGCATGTATAAACTAGCTGTATGATCAAGCATATCATTCGCATATTGAGTGCTAATTTGTAATCCAAATTCGGCAGGTATGTTGAACTTCCTCAAATCGAATTCGACTGTTTGTTGTTGTTTCAGATAAGATTTTTCTAAAAAAGAAAAGAAAACCAAAAAATTAGTCATTTAATTATACAAAATACCAGGGTCCGTCGCAAACGTGTTAATTTTTATCTTTCCAAAATATGAATCTGATGATTCGAAAATGCACTCACTGTCTGTGTCCAAAGTTGCTTGATATTTGAAGTGAGCACAGTCGTTATTTTGCTCGCAATAACTATTGAACACGTGTATTTCTTTATTTGTAAATTTGATTTCATCAATTATTGCGGATGGTCCGAAATTTGCATTAAGAACCATAGCCACGCCAGTTTCACCATCAGTTTCATGTGTCAATTGTTGACGAGTATATTTAAAAGAAGAACTTTTTACGTTTTCACCAATTTTCAAGCTACCATTACCCTCTACAATGAGTTTGCCTCCTTCTTCGCGTTTTTTGTAACTTGTACTGCGAAAATATAAAAATCTCAGTACAAATTTGTAGAAAGTATGTTCTCGTACAGGGTGTATCCGGACAGGTTGTACAACCGGATGATTCGAAATGTGGAAATTAGCCATGAAAATAAACAAAAATTGTAACTTTTTTCGTTTGAAGTTTCATTTCCCCCCCCCCAAAAAAAAACCGATTATAAAAATTATCTGGAATAGGCGTACATTGAATTATCTCTCGAAACGATAAACATTTTTTTGTTTACTTATGTTTTCTCATTCATTGTCACCTCTCTATATTTGGAATTGGTTGTACGATTTATTTCTTTTATGTTTAGTCTTTCTTTAATAGTCGAACTGTAACGACGACGCAACAGCAGTTGATTATTATTGATAACGATTTCCAAATCGTCGCAACGAGATAAAAGGGTGATCCAGAGGACAGAGCAAGGGGTTAATTGAGTACGATTTCTTTCGTGATTATAATTAATCTAATAATAACAGAAGATTATTAAATTACAAATTTTGTTCAAAGAGAATTGTCTCTAAAATTCGATGCCTCGAACAGAAAAATGTAACTTTTTTATTTGAATTTACGTTAACATGTAGAATCACTTCTGTATGATTGTATTACCTGTCCGTACACATCCTATGTTATTTTGATTATAAATAATAATAATAAGCAATGTTATAATAAATACCTTCCAGTTACCAAATTTTTGCCGTCGCTGGTGACAGTGATAATAATCCTTTTTCCAGTTTTAGCAGTAGGTTTAGTAGATACCTCAGCTTGAATTTTACGTGTTTTTATTTTATCGCTGTCAAAGTTGATAATAATTAAGAAATCATCAATACTGGCTAAGTTGACTCGTCCCTCACTTATAACATATCCTAACGGTGTTATGATTTTCAAAACACCTAAAGAACAATAATTAAATAATGAAATATTTGTGTGCTAAGTTTTTCGTATTATTTTCAATAGGAAAATTCAAATTACCACTGTATTCGGTATCACTGAGTTTCGAGTATTCAGATAATAATTCTGTTACACCGCTTGGACTAGTAAAGGTAATGTGAATCTTTGGTTCCGTTACCATTTGTCGAATTTCAGTGTTTAATGTATATTTCGAATCGTCCAATTGTAAGGTGGCATCAGTTTTTCTGTTGTTCGTTTCTGGTTTTTTCTAGAAAATCAATTTAGCAAGATCATTATTTAAAATGTTCTAAAATGTTTTGTAAAATTACAATTAAATCTACATCGATAATTATTTTGATCAAATAAAGACACATTATTTACCTGATGGCTAAGATGAAAATCGATATTTTTTAATTTTTCCATAGTCGTCGTAGCTTTAGCATTGATGTCAATCATTGATAAATCAGTAGCATAAGCACCGTTAAGAGACAACGTTCCACCCTTGTCACCATAATACAATTTTATCAAGGAAGAACCTTTGTTTATATTATCAGAGTTGACATTATTGAATGTGTTTTCAATAATTAAAGTTGGATAATGAAGAACAGTCAAACTAATCTTTCCACCGCCTTCGTTGCTGTTACTGTCATCCTTGTATTTTAAATGGGAATCCATTTTAATATTTTTGTCGTTGTTATAAGTAAGTTCATAAACACCTGAATGCTCCAAAAGATGATTTTCTTGAAGATTTAATAACAAATTTTCGGATACATGTAATTTGATATTTTGTAACTTTTCAAACGGTAGTTTGACTGCACCGGTAAATTCGGATTTGTAAGGTGCGTCTGCGTTGTTACCATTAATGTAATTACCATTAATCTGTAAATTATATTATAATGTATAGATAATTGTCGAAACATTGTACTTCATTTCAAATCTATTTTATATCGTAAGAGATATAGAATTATATTAAAAAAATAATATACAAAGTCGATTATGAGACTTACCATAAGATCAAAGTCATTTCCAAGAGATGATTTGACTTTATATGTTGCATCATTTTTCCCGTAATCGCTATTCACTCCAAAAGCAAAGGGTTTGTGTAGAAACGATCCCGAATGTTTCAAATCGAGTTCTATCTTATTCTTCGACGCATTTTCGATAATATTAAAGACTAAATCGGACACTAAATCACGTCCATCAAAACCAACGTAAGTTGATTGTACATGCGTCAAGAAACTTATTTTATCCATATTTAAATCTTTAACATCGACCTTGTAAGTTAATTTCTGTGACGCGTCACCTTTCTTGACGTGATCTATAATTTCAGATTGTACATTAATATCGTACAAGTTGTCTTTCTTGGCGGATACTCGTTTTCCAGAAAATACTATATATCGTCCAGTTGGTAGAGTGGTATCTGCATTGATCGTTAATTCACCATTACTCAGTGTCCCTTTAAGATTACCTTTCACATTTAATTCTAATTTGTATGAGAGAACTTCTAGGATATTTTTAGTATCAACCGATGTCTTGGTAATGTCAGAAACGGATGATAATTTAATGCGTTTAGTTGGATTTTTGTCAGCATCGTATAACAATTCAACGTTAGCTGTGTGTTGTGTTCCGGTCACGGTTAAATCTCCGTGAGCCTTGATCTTGCGATTGTATTTAGGAATATCGATAGTAATAATTCCGTTTCCTTTGCCATTGTTATAATTATATTGTCCGACAACGATCAAATGATTCTTCACGTTCAAATTCAACTTTCCATTGGGACTTAGACCATTGTGATTTTTAAGATTGAAGTCTAAATATTTATTTCCAGCAACAACAATGACCGCGTGGGAATTAATGTCCTCCGATTTAACTTCAAGAGCGGTATCAACCGTGACAACTTTACCATTTAGATTGAGATCACCGTTAAGTTTTAAAATGAGAGGGTTTTTATTCATTTCGTGAGTTACTTCCCAATTGGCCTCGTATTTACCACCTGGCGATAGTTCGATAGAATTCTGGAACTTGTTTTTCTTTCCAATATCAATGACCGTACGCTTTGATTTCAATTCTATTTTATTTTGCATAAGTTCAACCTCTAATTCAATTTCGTAGTCGCCTTGTTTAACCATGTCAGTTTTCAGTAACAATTCTGTACCAAATTTGAATTTTTCGTATTTTATATCGAGATCAGCTTCTAACATCGAAGTAGTCATTTTCCCATCGATTTCCAAAAGTGCATTAACAACGGGATATTTCAGTTTTGTCGATCCGGATAAGAGAAAATCATTTGCATGAAGATTGTAATCGAGGTGTTGTTCCAAAGTGAAACGATTCGTCTCGGAGTTTGGATCAGCTCCGTGAATAAAAACGAATTTATGATCAATTTTCCGTGTTTGCCTGTTGTATTCCCATTTAGCGTTAAATCCAATATTTGGATCTTTCGATGGCACGGCTGATACTACCACTAGATAATTATTTTCCCCTAATCTATTGCCGTCCAATTTTAAGGCTAAATTCTCATCCCCATAACCGAGTTTCACGTCGAAGATACCCTTGTTAGTTGTGGAAACAGCGTATCCATCAAGAGAAACGATCTTATTGTTAGCACCGGTAATGACTACATTTTCAAATGTGTACTTTTTACCATCTTCGTAGTCGTTAACACTAACAGCACCATCGACTTTGTATAATTGACCACCATTATGTCCACCCTTGACTGCCAAATTCGTGGTTGATAATTTCTCGATATGTTCTGGTACTTTATATTCTAATACAGGCTTGTACTTGTTGCCATTAGCGACGATACCAGCACGGAAAAAGTAATGGTTAATTTCATGTTGAGCGGTAAACGAGAATGTTTTCTCCTCGGGTCTGTTTTTGATGACGACTAAAGCTGAAGCCTTTTTCAGAGGCATATTTAAATCTACCTTGAAGTATTTATCTGGTATAAGACCACCTTCTACCAGCAAGGAAAGGCGTCTGTCCGTTTTACTATTGGGCGTATCGAACAAAATTTCCAAGGCACGCACATACGGCTCTTTTCGGTTATAATAAATTTTAAAGTAATAATTCTTAACGTCGTCGTTTTCAATGGCTATGCCAAAGTTAGTTGGGCCGCTCAACGGGAAGAAAGGTTTACTTTTAATTGATTCAAGATCGTTGTATGGGAACTGAACATGCCCGCTCACACTAATACCCAAAAGTGAAGACAACTGTTCGAAACGATCTGAATATTTCCTGCCTTTTTCAAATTTAATGGGCTCGAGATTTTCACCCTTTGATCCACACGCATATAGAACTTCGCTGGATACGGAGATAAGCTGTTGCGTCTTTTTAGGGATACCAAAGCTTACGTCGAACCCACTACCGTCGATCATTCTGATGGACATGTCCGAGGCTGTATCGGTTACGAGGGTAGCAGCAATAACCATACCAGATTTCGTACCTAATGTCTCGAGCATCATACTACCGGTGATTCTGATCGATGCACTTGGTTCAAGAGCAACTCGAACAGCTGCGTTACTTGGGTCGCGCAAAATACTTGCTATATCCAATTTTCCTTTAGCCTTTAAATTAACTACACTAGTTCCTGTTACGCCCAATGTCAATGGTATACCCAAACCAGTTGGATAGACCAGTTCAGCGTCTAAAAAGTGAAGATTATTTTGGAAGTTATAATCGAAGTCCTTAATTATTTCAAATCCTGTTTCGAAATTTGAAAATATCTTATCGATGAGTTGCTTCGGTTCGAATGTCTGCGGATTGTCCTGATAACTCAAATACGCGAGTTCTACGCCAAATAATTTCACAGACAAGTCAACGTTAAGGTCCTCGTCTACTTCGGTGTTACGTAGCCGTACATTTTTTGCAAATTTGTCCAATTCACCTTGTTTTACTTCGCGCTTGTTACGCCCTTTCAATTGATCGAAACGCTGATATATGTATTTCTTGACCTCGTCGGCATGTTCGACGGTTTCCTTGGCTGTCTTCAAATCGGCGGAATGTTCGCTAAATTCTCCTTTAGGTCCAAAGTAATGTTCTATTATTCTGTCAAGATTTTCTACACGTGTATCGAGTTCGAGGAAATTGAAGGATTGTCCGAATACTTCGGCAGTTAGATTCAAGCTAGTTGAACGTGGCACGTAACTATTTTGACTGTAAATCACGTTATTTTCAACGGAAGAACCGACACCTAGTGCTTCGAGATTATAAGAAAATTCGTTGTTGAAAGAGAATTTACGAAAATCTTCTGGGAATTTGGTGTGCGGTTTGATATGACCCAAGAATTTTTTAGCAGCTTTCTTGTTAGGATCCGTCGATGCTCTTAAATTACGGAGATGACTGGTTATGAAGGATCCAACTTGATTCACGGTTTCCTTGTTTAATATCTCTTCTATTTTGGTAGCAACATGTGGACACGCGCAATTTACCAAAGCAAGATATACTTTTATCCTAATCTCACTGTCTTCATCGCGGTCACTCAATACATTCATAACTTGATTCTTCCATTTCATCGAGCAAGTATTTGACAATGATTCAATAGCTGCAACTCGTACTCGATTACGTACTTGTTTATCGGCAACGATGTTTGATAATTTCTGGAAGGTGGCATCATCCAGATATTTCGAATTACCGAGTGCCTTCAAGCTAGAAATTATTATATTCTCTTGGGATCGAGTTTTCGTCCTACCGTTTCCAACTTTCTCGCGAATCTTGTGTATAGCGTCTTTTACTACTGGAACATTTTCACAGGGATGATCTTGACAATATTTACCAATAGTATGTCCAATTCCAAGATAACCAATTCTTGGTATATTTTGTTGATTTAAAAGTGACGTTACAGCTGTTATTGCTGGAAGATTGACGTGTCTAATCAACGGGAGACTGGCGTAGAAGAGGAAATTTTGCAAATGAGTTAATTGGTGAGTTTTTACAAGCTCCACGGCCACTTCAGTTGCCTCGCCGCTACCGGTACGGAAAAGTGCGTCCAAGAATATCTTCTTATCGGATACTTTATTAAAACCCGAACCAGCATTGACCTTCTGATATACCGAAAGAATATCCTTCTTGCTGCTTAATCGAAGCACTTTGACAAGTTCGGCAAATTTCTCGGCTGCCTTTTCACGAACGACTTCCCCTTTTTCCTCCGACACGGCCTTCAATGCATTGCTAATTGCATCTACTGACGATTTGACGACCGGATGCGGAACTTCGAAAATGATCGACTTGGGAACGGACACCGGTGCTGACGGATTATCACCTTTCTCTCCTTTAAATGTTAAAGTCGTTTCAACCACGGTCTTTGCTCCTGCATCTCCGTTCCTAAATGGTTGCAATTTGTAAGTTTCCGTCGACGATGCTTTGTTTAGGATACCCTGTTTAAAGCGTTGTTCAATCTTCTGATGAGATTCGAGCAACGGGGTTGATTTGATGCCAGCCGATTTGTCGAATATCGACGTTATGAGTCCTTGTCCAATATTTTCCCGATACGAACATTCCGAAAGGTCTTTATATTTCTGCACGAGCAAGGAATCACCTTCCTTTTGGAAAGTGAAATCTGTCGAACAACTGCCAAATACATCGGTCTAAATGGAAAATAAATAACGATACAATGAGAACGTAGAATTTCAAATGGTTTGTAAAATATTCTCAAATATATAAGTGGAAATGATTATTTTGATCGATTCGGGATGTCATAAAAAAACTTCTTTTTCTGAATATGATCGCGAATTGATTATTTAATTCGTTATCATTTTGAGAAATTAATTACCGATTAGTTTTGAATATCGGGTGTCCGATATTTTCGAGTTAACTTCTACTAGAAATCGGTAGTTTGTGATTTATTATTTTTGGATTGATCGTTAAAAGGAATTTTGTTTCAGATTATTCTTTTCTTTCTTTATCACGCATACTTATATGTATATCTAATAGGACTCTACCTATCCATAAGAAGACAAACGCGAGATCCCTTTTTTTAATTCGATTTAATCAAACGTTGTTATTATATTATACCGGTCACTTAATACGATGAATTATTATCAGAATGTAATGCAATTCACGATCATCAGGATAAATTAAATAAGCTAATAATTACATCTCCGTCCTACCCATGTGAATAAATGGTCAGAGTAATTTTGATTTATCCTTGAATTAACGAGTCTCGTTAAATCGAATTATTAAGGTTTGTTAAAAGAAAAAAAAAACAAGAAAAAAGCAAATACGTATTAATTGATAAATATTTTGTATACGTATGTACCTCATGATGAACAGTAGAACCGGATTCAAGTTGAACAGCTGATTGGAACAAAGATATTACAGCTCTCTTGATGTTCAATGATGTTTGTGAATCATCTGGTTCCGCACAAACGTCGGGATCAATGTGACCATGATGATAACTGAACTGAAGTGCGTGCTTTTGAAGATCTGACAAAGGAGCTGCCTGAAATTATATAAAATATATTATTTACGCTTCGAATTTTCATACCTTCGTATCAAAATGTGAGTATAAAAATGAATAATAATTTGCGAGTGTGTAATATATATATATGTAGGATTCGTGAAAAAATTGGACTGGACCGGGATTCGAACCCGGATCTTTCGGATCCGGGCGACTACTCTTTAACCATTGAGCTATCCAGGGCCCATCGTCCAGTCTTCTCACAAACGCCTATTTAAGTTTGGCTTGAAAGTGCTCGCATCCCACATATATATATTTTGTTGTTTAATATATTATTCCATAGTTAAAGAAGTTCGTAAGATTCTTACAGCATTATTCACATTGACGTCCTTAAGTTTTAATTGTAAAACACAGTCAGGTTTAGCAGTCAATTCAACGATAGCTTTCAAATTGAGAGTACTGTCGCCTGGTGCATCCGTGACAGATGTTACAGATGTTCCTTCCAGACGATATATATAGGTGTGTCCTTCTTGATATGCTTTTGGATGTTGTCCTATAATTATTTATTAATAATAATATATTTTTTATAATATCTTTTGTATGTTTAAGGGGGAATCGGAAAGTAACGTCATCTTTTTTCTTTCTTTTTCTACATTAAATTCAAACACGATCCTTGAAGTACACACGATTTGTGCATTCGGTATGCATCAACATAAATATTTATTGAGTATTTGCATATAACGACATTACTTTCTCGTTCCCTAATTTTTAAATATATTTAATAACAAAAATTTAGAAATACTCACCACCGTGACAACCGAGATTGCATTTTTCTGAAACAAATGAAATTTCGTTCATCGTATTTTAATGTCATTCAATTGCGATGATATTTATATATCATAAAAAGGAATTAAAAATATTTATTTATTAAATGTATAATATTAAATAATAAAAAAAAATATAAAAAAACATTGAATCGTTTAAAAACAAAAAAATAAGCATTGGGTGTTTTGTTTGTTTACGATTGAAATCATGTGGAAATGTTTATGTTGATGGAGGGTCATTGTACTAATTTTAAATTGCATAGGAAACGTTAGCGTGATAACTGATGTCATATATTGTTAAGAGTCATAAATTTATTTCCCAACGAGTTGTAAGGGGGAGTTCTCCCGTTCCTTTCTCAGCTTTAAGATTCATCTTTGTTTATCTTTTTTGCTTTGTTTCCCATTATCCGACCACGTGTCCGTAATGATAATTTTGTTTAATTGTTTATTACGGTCGGGGGAATCATTGAAAATTCTTGCCAGCTGTAGAACAGTAGAATAAGTATTCGCTCATTGGTCAAGATAAATAACGAAGTTTATCGATTAAAAATAAAAGAAAAGAAGAAAAAAGAAAGAGAATGAAAGCAAGAAATGAAAATTTATAACAGCCAATATATCGATTAACCACCAACAACATCTTGGCAAATGTTTTAATTCCCGTTTATGGGAATTTGAAATGTTTAATTCGTTTTTTCTTTTTTCTTTTCTTTTCTTTTCTTTTTTTATATATTTCGCATACGATTTACTCCATTTGTGCGATAAACTTGAGGACACAACTTTTGATAAAATACGAATAATACTTGTGATTTATTGTTTCATCGAGAAATGATCGTGGAAATGTAAAAGGGTCGATACGGTTCGTTTATTTTAACATAAAGTTATGTCTTTTTGAAAACAAGATAGGAAAGAGCGATATTATTAATGTTTTAAATACGTTCGTGTGATTAAAAAGAAAGTTATTTTTATTTAATATTATAATTGAATAAAATACGCGCGTAGATTTTGCGTTTCTATTTTTGTTTTGTTTTGTAAATAATTAAAGATCTGCATATAGAAAAGAAAAAGATCGTTATTTCTTATTAATTTCTCATATGTAATGTAAAATTAAGAATTGCTTTTTTCAACGATTTGGTGATAATCGCTGTTGACTTATACCGCGACCCGAAAGTGATATGTCAAAGTATCTTCTTTATCCATATCACTTTTGTTTACGAACTCTTGTCTTCTGTAAACAACGCAATATATCATAGGAGAACAAGTTATTTATTTGCGAAGAAATTTTTCAAAGAAAAGATCATAACAAATTTTTTCTTTTGTAGAACGATTATTACGCGTTATCGTTAAAAGTTAACATTAAATAATAATTGTTATCGAATAACAAAAAGAAAAAAGAAAATGAAAAATAAAGATAATACTTTTTTATAAACTTAACCACGTTTTATTCGTAGAAAATTTGTGTTTCTTTTCTTTTATCGTATAAATCTAATATTTAATAGACGAATAAGAAAAAAAAAGAAAAAGAAAAGAATAAAAAAGAAAGAATCAAACTCGCAACGTGACGTCGTTGTGTACTTCCTCAAAGTTTTTCATTATTGCGCGAAGAAAAAATAATATTTTATCGTATTAACGGAGAAAAATTTCTGACGTCTGCGGATGATTAATTAAAAATACTCTCGATAAACTTGAACTATGATCGTAACCCTTTTTTTTCTTCTTTATACACACACACACATATATATACTTGTCATTTTTCGAAACGTTGCATTAATAATTTACAACCAGCGACAAAATTAAAATGTAAACGTTATTACATTTTTTTCCTTTTCTTTTGTACAACCCGCGATATTATCGTATCATTTGTCAGAATAATATGAATTATTCGAAAAAAAAAAAAGAAAAAAAGTTATCTCTCGATTTGTAAATAGAGAGGAAAAGAAACCAAAAAATTTGATTGATACTCTAAATTTAATACTTCGCACACATAATAATAATAATAATAATAATATTCAATAATACCCATATATATATACATTCATTATATATTCATATGAGAATTCTAATATATCATATAGTTGAAAACCCGTAACGGGGTTACACATCTCTACGAAGTAATAAAAAGATTACTGGGAATTGACGATGGTAGGATGATAGCAGGGACATCAGATCAATTTACCAAACGTCCGGTCCAACCCTAGGGTCGTGTAATCACTTGAACGTTACAGACATCGTACTATGCAGTGATATGTTGCCAACTTATATACACAATTTATTACTACTCCTTTAATTACCCCATAAAAATTACTTCCCGATAGAACAAAAAAAAAAAAGGGAAAGAATTTTTCTCAAGGGCCCACCTTTAATTAATTAATTTTTTCTAACTATTAACTTTATACAATTAAAATCAAACAAATTGATTTAATATACGATTTTTAATAATTGCATATATATATTTTTTGCGAATCAGGTTTTAACGTTTCATCGATGAAACGATATTCAAACGAATAATTACATATTTCGAAAGATTTTGCGTACGAAAAAGAGATATTAATTATATTCTTTATTTTTTTTTGAAGCTAGCCCCTCCACCCCTTCTCCGCCCCTCTTCTCGCTACCCCATAATTAATTTAAGATATTATTCAAGATATTAGCATCGTTTAATTTTATCATCAATTTTGTTCAGATTAATTTTACATTTCAACATCTCTCGCTGGTAAACTAACCTTTAACCTTGATATAAAGTGTAATCTTTATGATTCATCAAATTTTTCAACAGTAGTCATTGATAATCTTAACCGTGGATTGATTTTAAGAAATATATATATATAATCAATAATTATTTTTTTAAATTTTAATTTATATTTTTTGTTTTTTTTTTAACTTAATATTAATTAAAATAAATATCGTTTAAAAATTTCTTACGAAAAATACGATTAAATTCTAATGAAATAATCAAGAAAATATTCCTATTGTTAATATTAAACATTTCCAGATAGTATTGTAGACGCATTTATCTTAGGGTAAATATTTATCTTACTATTAGATATATTTTAATAATACACAAAAGAAATAAAATGCATAAATCTTTGTATTAATATTATTTCCGCCATATATCCCAACACATTTATAGTTTTTCATAGAAATATTCTAATACTTTTTGATACAAAACTTTTTAATAAAAAAGAAAATCTAGAAAATTTATATATATATAAATAATTAATTTTAATTTATTTTTTAATTAATTTTAAAAACGTTATTAAATATTTTCTGTAAATCTCGGGATGATATTATCGTATCATTTGTCAGAATAATTTGAAATATTCGAAAAAAAGAATACAAACAATGATCACCGATCAATTTTGTAACTTTGCGTTAGAATAAAATTACGAATGATATATTATTAACAAAAAAAAACAAAAATAAACAAAAGATTTAACAAAACTCGTTAGAAAACGATCCATTAATTAACAAATTAACGAGTGCATTTAACAAAAAAAAAAAAAGATCGAGATATTAATTAGACGAGAGTAGAGATACGATTTTAACTTCGTAATTTCATTTAAAAAACAAAAAAAATAAATACATACACATATATATATAATATTAATTTATGATTATAATAATTTTTAATTTTATTTATATATTTTTGAGAATTTATTAATTCATTAATGAGAAACTTACTCGCAGAAGCCGAAATAATGTATAAAAGGACAAAACCAAAGACGAGTATGGCTCTTAAGAGCCGAGGTGGGTGTCCCATGATGTATCTCGCAGCCGTTTGACTTGACTTGTCTCGATTTCTGGACTTTTCGTAGTCCAGCACTCGAAAATCGTCAGTGAGAAGAGAGAGATAGATAGACACGAAATGGCCGCGAGATCACACAATAAAAGCTGCGGTAAATTTGTTGGTGCGTGCTTTTATGCTCTTCTACCTCTCCATCCAACCAATACCACCCCCGTCTTTCCGCGCTCATTGGTTAGACCCCTCCCCACCCCTCCAGCCCCCTACTTCTCGGGGCCAATGCGAGTTAACACGTCTAACCTTCGTACGTACCCTCTATTTCATTTACTCGCTCGACGAATAAGATAACGATGACGAAAAAGAGGGAGGAATTTAGGGGGGCCGGAGTCGGAGGGGGAAGTAAAAGTTGCTCAGACATCGATGAGTAAATAGATGGGGAATAAGAGGGTACCGAGGAGGATCTTCTTAAGAAAGTAAAAAAGTAACATTATTCACACAGGAACCAAAGTATTAGATAATAAACGTTATTACATTTTTATCGTATTCATTCGATCGAAGATTTTTCCCCCATTATTTTTCTATAGATTAAATATAATATTTTTTTTCTTACGTGTCAGCGAGAAATAACGAATAGGAGAAGTATAGATATAAGTATCAAGAGAAGAGAGTATCGGTTTTTTTTATATTTAATTATTTATTAATATACATTTTATATATAATTATATTTTCATAAATTTATTTTATTTTTTTTTAATTTTTTCACGACAGAGAAAATATAAATATTCGTATTTCGTTATTTAACTTTATGATCTTCATGGTATTTCACTTTTTATTGAGATATACAAAAACGGGAAACCTTGGATGGAAAATTTGAGTCGATGATATTTTTTTTTTTTAAAGTAAAGAACTGCAGTCGAACTTTTGTAATTTGAAGCACTGGAAGAAAAGTTTTAATTAGAGTCATGTTTCTCGATTTTTCAATACGAGATGTTATAAAAATACACAATTAAACCCATTTCCTTGAATTTTTCTAATTTGAATTTTTGTCGTGTTGTATCTTTTTATTATTATTACGAAAATCCTACCAAGTATGAATATTGTCTGAATAACAAAAAAGAAAAGAAAAAAACTCATGGATTCTCCTCGTGTAGCAAGGAATCGTTGATATTTTTTTTCTTCATTTATAAATTTAAAGCAAAGTACAATGTGCAAAGGAATATTTTCATATTTCATATATCATTCTTGGATTTGCATTAGTATAATCACAAGTTAAAGTCAGGTAAACAGTGTAGAAATTAACATTAGGATTAGGATGAAGTTTAGAAGAAAACTTAGTATATGTGAATAAAAAAAAAAAGAAAATCAGGAAACACCACACATTGACATTATTAATTTTTTAAAGACAATCAATATTTTTAAATATATTTATATATAACATCTAATATATTGTAACATGTCGCTAATGACCTTGTTGTTGATGCGACTATAAACTGGTAATAAAAAATAAAAAAAAATAAAATAAGAAAATCTTCATATATTCTACGTTAAAATAGCTGCATGTTGATATCGTTGTTCAAACGCAAGCACAAGCTATCTTACTTTACGGAGTTTGACCTGTCACCTCCTTCTTCTATATTGACATAAGGAAAAGTATCTATCTTTCCATTCCATTTTTTTTTTTTTGTTAAATATATATATATGTCTCTCGTACATTCAACTATTGGTATCTCAATCGTACCTATTGAATAATTCAAAATTCAATCTAACGGTACGATAAAATAATTTCTATTCGTTTCCATTAATACGTAAGAATGAAAACGTTAACCAAAAAAAAAATCTAATTCTCATATCTATACTAGAGAAAATTGTTGTGTATATTATCGAACGAATTATGATAAGATAACTCGTAAAATACAATCGATGAATAAACATTTCGAGAAATATCGATTGATTTGTATTCATGCTGGTATGAAATACCATTTCTAAAAAGAAAAAAAAGAAGAATTAAATATTATTCGTTAAATTAAAAATTGTCGATTTTAATATCAAACGTTTTCTCATACGTGGGGAGATAGTTTTTTCTTTTGGTTTTTAAATAAAATATATATTTATATATAAGAAAAGTATTTTTCAGTAGGATAGAAAACAATCAAAGGAACCCTAACGCAGTATTCTGTAAGCTGTAAGTTAGATCAATTTCTCGGTCGATAACTGAGACGATGGAAAAGTTCGATAAAATTTTAATACCACAATCGAAGTATTTACGTACGATAAAATATGTTTCTTATTTGTCTTTAGAATATTCTAATATCTTAATGCTGTTTAAAAATAGATCAAACTTATTTTTTAATTGGTATTAATAACGATCACAAGAGTTCAAACGATAGTTGCGAGATCATTGAGAAATAATAGTTTTCCGGAGTAATTTTTTTTCCTTATCGTTATTATAATTTACGTTGTCCCGTACGAAATATTTGAATCTAATTGATAATGTTATTATATCGAATATTTTTTTTTAATTGGGTTTATTAAATAGGGGAAATAATTAAGTTATTTCTGTCGTTTTCGTTATATGGTATATAAAGAATGTTCGTAAAATATATTATTTAATATGCTAGATTTTATATAGTTAGTTAAGATAAATCTATCCGGATGTTATATGATTAGTTTTATTTTTTTGGTCTAGACTTGACTAGGCATAGCCATGTGATTCATATGACATAAATGTTATCTACATGCCACAAGGTGAACCTTTTTTATATTCATTGGTCATCCATAATCTTAATCAATAAATCTAAAAGAAAAAATATATCTCAATAACATGTATTTATTATTTGAACGTACGCTCAATAATTCTATTTTTAAGTTATGTAACTATGCACTATTGAAAATTATATATTCTTAAATATTATCGCAAAATAATTTTTAAAAATATATATATTTATATAAAGTGAACTTCTGTGTACTGATAGTAATTAAGAAAAAAACGTAGAAAAGAATGATAAAGATTACGTCGATAAAGTCAGCAATAAATTATGTATCTTTAATATTTTTATAATTATTTTTATTTGGTTTTTTTTTCGTTTTTTTTTTTAAATATCACTATATAACATAATACAGATAAATTGAACAAATATAACCAGAAATTTGTTACACTTATGGTCGTTTCCAACGTTATCGTCAACAGATGCAGATAGCAACGCCACCGGTGTCATCAGTTGGAACTAAAATTAAGTAACAAGAAAAATATACGCAATTAGAAAAAAAACTTTGAAAAATATTCTTTTATTCTACATTGTTTTATTTTCAAAAAGATATATTTTTCGAATGATTGGAAGTTAAAAGGAAAAAAAAACCCTTTCCCCCTATAAAATTTGACGTTGTTAATTTTTTAATTAACCGAGAATTCTTATTTATAGAATATATTACTTATTGTTTTTACATAATGCACATTCCACGATTGCATTGGTGCATTAAAAGAAAAAAATACGAAGTGTAATGCGGAAACGTAGACGAAAGTATTTCAATCCGAGTCTCAAGGTTTTTCTCCCTAGATAGGTTTTTACGTCTTTCAATTTTATCCGTATTTAATATTGAACGCGCGGTCTGGTGGATTGATTTTAAATAATTATGTTAAGTATGTCGGATGGTCGTACCATAAAATTGATGAATAAAATTTGTGATCGAAACTAGTAACTGATGGTAAGGTCAAACGTTGAAAGATATCTTCTTCGACAAGGTAGCGCTACGGTCTTTTGGCATCGACCGAGCAGTTGTTTGTTCATGGCTGCAAAGATTCTACTCTGTTTCTTGTTTTTATCTTTTTTCTTTTGAAACACGCGCCAATAAAAAGCAAAATACGTTACTTATGTGATGTATATATTATCCGCGGACACACAAAAA